>NC_084588.1:6699428-6799428 GCF_033807715.1 Cololabis saira | reverse complement strand
AAAGCTTTACCAAGTATTAAAAGGTAACCAACGCACACGCATGCACACACAAATACGTTACCGGTTATTTTCTTTTAAAAGCAAATGATGAACAGATTGCGGAAACACTTATTTCACATACATGGTTTCAGAGGGTTAATTGGGCACTGGTCAAGGAAAACATGGCTATCTACAGCCATGAAGCAAGTGTGTGTGCGTGTGTGTGTGTGAGTTGCAGAATTTATCAATTCTTACTTCCTCTATGTGTTACTTTTAAGTTTGGCCATCACAACGACTGGTAAGAACAGACTAAAAAGAACACAATAGAGGGATACATGGTTTAAAGTTAATTTTGAAACTTGTAATTGATATCGAGTAAGGTGAAGATCTAAAGATGAATGTTGAAAAACTTGCTCAACTCAAGCTGCTGTGACGTATTTGATTGTGTATCTAAACGAAGAAGACAACAACATTAAAGATGTAGAACCTGGAGGAGATGATAGATGTGCTGCTGGGTCTGTGGCTTGTGTTTGATATCAAGTTAGAAAATGAGAGTGAGAGAACCTTCAAGCGGCGACGCTTTTTAATTTTTTTTAGTTTGTCTCGGCACTGCTGAAATGTTAGCTGGAGCCGTGAGCAGCTAGGAAGTGACAGAGTTCCTGGTAGATCTGGTCGTTCCTTATCGCCCATCTAGATCCCTTTTTAATTCTCTCCTCAGCACCAGGTTTATGAACATCTGCACCTCAGAGTTGGATCACCAAACAGACTTTTGCTGCCATTGCTGGTTGAATAAAATGAACAAGAAGCCGTCAGAGTGGCTCTTTCCCTGATTTCCACCTCCTGACTCAGACGTCTGACTCCAACCCTCCGACCAATCGGTGGTCTGTAGTATGATGACGTCAGATGGAGTCCGACTCTGCAACCTCTGCAAAGTAGTTACAGAAAAAGTATCTACTCGGCACGTTTAGACCCCTAGTGGAAAAGCGCAAAACGGAGGCAAAAGGCGAATCGAGTCGGGCTGAGTAGGTACTAGTGTAAAAGCTCCATAACAGTCAAGGAAAATGGCTTTGATTTCATCAAGTCTTTCAAAATGTACCAACAAGTTGAGGAGGATGACTGAGGACGAGGATGAGTGACTTACGAACATCAATGATGTCTAGCAAAACAGTGCTGTGGATGATAATGGTGATGTGATGACTGCCACCACATCCGAGATGTGTACCACTCACCTTGTTTCATGCACGGATGTGGACAAGTGGTTACTGTCAAGACCTGAAACAAAAGCAACATCCAGAAGTGCTAACAGAAAATGCACAAGCTTACGGAGCAAGGCTAGTTGCTCAACAGCAGCTGCGGAGACTGTTGATGAAGTCATCGTAAAAAGGCTGCTAGTCTCTTGCGCTACAAGATGGAATTCCTTTCATGATGCCCTGGCTCAAATCTGTGAGATTCCTACAGTCAAGCTGAAGACCACCTCCCCTAAGTTTGGATCCACAGCCATCACAGAACAGGAACATCAGTTCATCGGGGATTACTGCGCTGCCATGAGGCCACTTGCAGCAGCCTTAGACATTCTTGAGGGGAAGGACAACTGTTTCCATGGCACAGTGCTACCTACTCTGGAGACACAGTTGATCCTGGAACTGAGGAGTAGCCTGCAGATCCTAAACGACCTTCCAGGGGCAGTTGGCATGGTAAAAATCTGAATATATTTAAATGAAATGCTTTGGATGGATAGAACATGCATACAGTTAGAGGACATATCCTGTTTTATATTCTGACTAGGGATTAAATAAATGCAACAGCCTTGTGAAGTAATAAGAAGGGATTAAGCTTGACATACATTTTTCTTTAATTGACACATTATGAAAAGAGTATTACATATATTTTTAAATATGCTGTGGAGGGTGCATCATGCTGTGTCTTTGTCTGTACATACATAGATAGTATAGTTTGTTCTTTGTATTTATATGTATCATTTCAGGAAATCAGTACAAGATTTGCAGAGGTGTTGGAAAGCTTGGAGGCTCTTCTGACTGCTGTGACTCTGGCCAAGTTCAAACTACACTGGCTTTGGGCAGAACACATGGAGCACCATCGCCAGGGCAAGTTCTTGTAGTTTGTTGAGCTGGTCTGCCCCCCTCCCCCCTCCCTTTTCTCTTCTGTGCATGTTTGCAGGCCAGAGCCTCTGGAGCTGCATGCCGCACTGTATAGATGTCTGTTGGATATCTGCCAACATCCTGACCTGCAGTCCTGCTCTCTGACCACCTCAGTGTCTGCTGTCTCCATCTGTTTAGATATTCATCCCTGTAGTGCACCAGTTAGCCGTTGTGTCTGTGTATCTCCTTTCTCTGTTCTTCATTCTCTCTATCAGTTTTCTCTTTTCCTGCTCTGCCCAGCTGGGCTTCAGCAGGAGGACCCCCCCTTAGATCCAGGTTTCTTCCCTCCTAAAGGGGAGTTTTTCCTGCCACTGTTTGGCTTAAGGTTTTTCTCCCACTAGGGGAGTTTTTACCTGCCAGTGTTTATTTTATGTTTATGTAATAATTGCTCAGGGGTTATGTTCTGGTCTCTGGAAAGATTCTAAAGACAACTTCTGTTGTAATAGACGCTATATTAATAAAATTGAATTGAATTGAAGTCTGCAGAGTGCCGGAATCGTGTCCTAGACCAAGACCAGCAAGCATGAAACAGCACACCACCAGCACGGACTCTGCCAGTGAGGTCAAGTTCTCATCTGTTCAGGATGACAATTCTGCTACTGCTGAAGGTTAAGTCACAGATTCCTTCCAACAAGGAACACAAGGAATAGACCGTCTTATGGTCCTTTTACACTAGTACTTACTCAGCCCGACTCCACTCGCCATGCCTCGTTTCGACCCCACACGCCTCGACTCGCCTTGCCTTGTCTCGACTCAACTTGCCCTTGTTTCTTTTCAATACCCAGATCAGAAGTAGGAGGGTTGGAGTGAAGCTGCTCTGACGTACTCGATTGTGCGATTGGGCTAACCCCCCGACCAATCGGTGGCGTGTAGTGTGATGACGTCAGATGCAGCCCGACTCAGCCGCTTAGAACCTCGGTAGAGTAGTTACAGAAAAAAAATTTGATATTTAATGGTTTGCATTAATGGGCGTGGCCTAATGGCTCAACAGCGCCCCCTAGAAAACTTCGTGCCTCAAGTCCCACAATACGGTTTGACGTACATGCACGAAAATCAATACACACCTGTATCATGTAAAGAAAAGTCTCTTGGCGCCATGGCCGAAACTGAACAGGAAGTCAGCCATTTTGAATTAATCGTGTAATTTCGCTGATGTCACATCCTGACTCAGACGTCTGACTCCAACCCCCCGACCAATCGGTGGCCTGTAGTGTGATGATGTCAGATGCAGCCGACTCAGCCGCTTAGAACCTCGGCAGAGTAGATACAGAAAAGTATCTACTCTGCACGTTAGACCCCTAGTGGGAAAGAACCAAACCGAGTGGAGGCGAGTCGAGTCGGGCTGAGTAGGTACTAGTGGAAAAGCACCATTAATGGATTTACACTGATAAAGACATTTTCACTCAGATATAATCCAGCCACTGCATCGAGTGACCCAGTAGAGAGACTGTTTAGCCATGGAAAACCTGTCTTCAGTCCAAAGAGGAATATGCTCTCCGACCGAAAGATTGAGAAGGTTCGGGTTTAATGGCTAATTGGATACAATTTAGATGGGTTGCTGGGATGTGGAGATGGATGGGGAGAATGTATGGCTGGATAGATGAATGAATGTTCTGGCATGAGTTGGATCTATGCGAAAAATAACCTTGATTTTTATTTGAACAGAAGTAAAGGGGATAATAGAGTGCATTTGCTGAACCTCTACTGTGAGAACAGTACTTGTGTGGCTTGTAATGGCTGTCAATGGCCAAAGACTGCCATACAGTTTTTATTTTTTTTATTTTATCATCTCTTTGATTTGAATGCCTTTGTTTTGTAATACATTGCACTTACTTTCCCAGTATCATATTGAAAGTGCTTAATTTTGTCAATTGTTTGTTTGTTTTATGGCGAAAAAAATACTTGAGACACAGTATGTGTACCAGTTGTCTAATTTCCTTTTAGACTTTTGGTGTCCAGTTCTGGCCTGTTGAGCTACAAAAAAAACAACAAAGTTCTAAGACCTCTATTGTGTTTTATTTTACTACTGTTTTGACAAAGTAATAACAATATCTATAATAATATCCATCGAAAATTCATTGTCATATTAGTTATTTTCCCTGGTAATTAACTCTGTAACTAAGTCAGATACTTTTTGGAGCAATTAATATAGGAGCTATGACTAATTCTTTGTTAAATGTAATGTGCCCAACACTGTTGATCACTAGCTCCGGAAATTATTCAAATTAAAATCAGGCTCTGGTAAAACTTTGTGATATTGGCAAACACCAATATCATCCAATTAAATTACGTAAAACCATTTCTTGATGAAAGTTGCGATTTACAGCTGTACTTAGAGATGGCCTGGAGCAGGAACCCAGCTCTAGTACAGTCAAACACAAGGAAGCCAGAGGGAGACAGATAGCCACACACTGGAGAGAATGGATAAGAAAATAAACAGAAAGACACACCTAACAGATTGCTGAGATCATGACATTCTGGTTATATTTGTTGATGTAAACTATTTAATTGTATATGCATGTGCAAAAAGGCCCAGTTGCCTTGATATTAGACTCGCAGCAGGCTCAGTATGACCAGGTGGTAAGCAGGCTAGACATTGTGTGTCCACATATTCATAAGAGAGCCATGCTTCAGCCTCACGCTGCTCATCCACACACACCAAATGGGATCCATCTCAATTAGCTGGAGGGGAGCAGTGTGTGAAAACCACATCAACAGAGTCATCAGACATGTGGTCAGCGCATCAGAATCATGAGAAAGGACCTCGTGAAAGCTGACACATGTATGTATCTGAAGTTTTATTTGGGTACACTAAGAACCACCAAGTGTGAACCAACACTGCAGAAAGTCCCATCAGACCGCAGCGTCTGCTCTCAATGGACACTCCTGGGTGTGACTGCATTATTGGGTGTTTTACATTACTTTACATGACTTGTGCTGATCATTTATCTTAATCCTCTTTAGGACAGCCGGGAGTCATTTCTCAGGCCACTCTGTAGCAATTGCAGACACAGTACGTCTCTTTTTTTTTTCTTTTATTCATCTGGCTTTTTTAAAATCAATTTGAAATGATGTTCTTACTTTACCTAAATATGACAAAGCCCCTATGGATTTGTTCAATACAGCACAACTAATGTTCAAAGCAAGGAATAACTCATTACCGGGACATGTACAGGGGATATTTTTTGAAAGAGAGGGAGGCTACAACCTCAGGGATTAGTTTAATTTTAAAGTTCTCAACAGACGCACAACACTGAAGAGCTTCTGTATGTCGATCTTTGGAGGGAAACTGTGGAACAGCCTGAACATGGAGCTGAAACAAAGTCAAAACATATCACAAGTTAAAAAAAGATACAAAAAACATTTTATTCAAAATACAGATGCGAATAAACATGTATATATATATGTAGATTTATTAATATATGTAGATATATAGACTTATATTATGGATATAGATATGTTATATGTAGGTATGTATATAGATATACTGAGTTACATTATACTACAGTATTTATATATCTATATCTCTTACATACATACACATACATAGTAGCACAACTAAATGCTGGGCGTTTGTTTTGTTTTCTTTTGTTTGCTTTGATTGGTTTTGATTTTGACTATATTTATATACATATAATTGAGTATTATATCACTGTATAGAACAGTTATTAAAGTAGGTACGGGTGTTTTATAAGTAAGCTTATTGAAACTCTTATTATATGTAAGAATGTATGTCAGATTCAGGGGTAGGACTGGATAAGTGGTTACTTCAATCCTACTCCGTTTCAAACATGTTGGTGGATCTGTAAGATCTGCCCAAGTGCTGTACACATACAGGACTGTCTCAGAAAATTAGAATATTGTGATAAAGTTCTTTATTTTCTGTAATGCATTTAAAAAAACAAAAATGTCATACATTCTGGATTCATTACAAATCAACTGAAATATTGCAAGCCTTTTATTATTTTAATATTGCTGATTATGGTTTACAGTTTAAGATCAAGATTCCCAGAATATTCTAATTTTTTGAGATAGGATATTTGAGTTTTCACAATATTATAATTTCTGAGACAGTCCTGTGTATGTATGTATATATATATATATATATATATATATATATATATATATATATATATATATATATATATATATATATATATATATATATATATATATATATATATATATATATATATATATATATATATATATATATATATGTGTGTGTGTATTTCATTTGTTTACTTTTTTGTACATGCATGTTCGAAATAAAATCTTCTTCTTCTTCAAATGTGTGTTTATACCTGTGTGTAATTAATTATATTACTTATGTTGTGGGGATATTTAACTATTCACCCGGCTATAAATGGGTAGTTGCCAACCCTTTGGAAACAAAAAAAAGAGCTGCCAGTAATGACAGTGGGCAGAATAAACAGCAGGACAGGGTCTGCAGAACAATGTGCATCAGTCCATTCAACGCAGACGCGCATGTGCATATACACACACACACACACACACACACTCATGCAAGCACATTGCAGATGGACATACTTAAGTATGGAAATTACGACACAGTGGGACAGCCCAGCATCAAAGTCATTCCATTGTCTGGCTGTATAACAACTACACATTACTCACTGTAGGAGCTGTCTGTCTTTCACTATTTTGTGTGTGATGGTGTCTTGTGGTTTCTTCTTTGGATATTGCAGCATCAGAATTTGAATCTCTTTGACTTGGTAGCCAAATGTTATGTAATGACACTACTATACCAGCACTCCACACTATCTTAACTCTTACCAAAACGTGAGACGTTTCAGTAAGATGAAACCATCGCCTTAAGCAAACTTCCTCTGTGGTGAGTAGTGTTAGGTGATGAATGAATGACTGTGGTGCTTTAAGTTGGTAAACATCCCTTATGAGCATTTAACATCTGCACTGTGTTTGGGGAAAAACCAACAGGTGAGCAGAAGCAGTAGAGCAAACAGAGAAAAATAGTGGAGGCAAACACGTTGCTAACTGAAATTAAAGTTTCATATGACAGTTTGGCATATGACTTAGATCAGCTTAAAACATGTTTGCCAAGAATCCCATAAAACCACTGTAAAGCATTGTAATTTAATTTAGCTGAAAACTGGATCGTTATCTCTATTAGACGTTTCCTGTCTATAGAAAATTATAGTATAATTTTAAACATTGCATTTACTTGAGGGAGAGATGAGAGAGTTTTGGACTAATAATGTTTTATGCAGTTGTGTTGAAGATAATGATATTTACACATAACATCCACATGCACTCACTATGGAACTGTACAAACAATAACTGGATCTTACCAAAATATAACATCATATTTGACCACAGTGAGCAAAGGTTTGTAAGGAGAACGAAAAGGGCAGACATTCATAAACTGGGGCTGGATCCATCATGCCCCACGTCTTCATTTTCACCGGTGTCCACTGACTCACTTGACCTTTTATTGGTAAAAAGTGATTTAACACTGCATAATGAAATAAAAGAAAAAAGATAAATAGAGACAGAATAAACCCCCCATATCCACCTCAACATTACCTCAGAAAACAAAAGTCAAACGTGTTCTCATGCCCCTCACACTTTTGGATATATGTTAAAAGTGCATGAAAAACAGCAGAGAATCACACACAACTACATCCTCGTTCTCGGAGAATGGTGAAAAAAATATTCATAACATGATTGGAAAGACATTGAGCATTTACAAGCTGCGATGACTTCCAAATGAAGATATTGACCGTGCAGGGTGTCCAAACTCGTGCTCAGGACACTTCCCACCACGATTTTGTTATCTTTAACTACAAAACATCGGAGATAAGGGGGTAATCTTGTTGGAGATGTTAAAAGCATCATGAAAATCAGGTGATCATTTATTTAATAAGGCAAGGAAAGTTTATCTGTATAGCACAATTCAACACAAGGTAATTCAAAGTGCTTTACATCAACATTAAAAGCGGCAAGACACAATTAAACAGTAGATAACAGATAAAATGAAATAAAATGATAAGAAAAGAGGTAAAATAATAAAAAGCACACGTTGTTAAAAAGTAAGGGCAGTAGAGTACAGCAGGTTCATCTCATTCTTACAATGGCAAGAGTTACATTTCTATACGGTCAAAATGTACAAAGACCGGGTCAAATACAGTATTACAAAAGTAATCTGTTACAATTCGTACGGTGAATTAAACCAATTTGACAATTCTATGCCACGATGCCTGTTTCCAGGTCTTATTTCACACAACTGAGGAGAATTACATTTCTATATGGTCAAAATGTACAAAGACCGGGTCAAATACAGTATTACAAAGTAATCTGTGCAGATTCGTGCGGTGAATCAGACCAATTTGGCAATTCTACGTCACGATGCCTGCATTCAGGGTTTATCCATAACATTGCGAAGTTTTCAAAAAGTATTTAATTTAAGAGTAGGCTACGCTTAAATAACAAAGAAAATGAAATAAAATGATAAGAAAAGAGGTAAAATGATAAAAAGCACAAGTTGTTTAAAAATAAGGGCAGTAGAGTGCAGCAGGTAAGTATTTAATTTAGGAGAACGCTTCAGTAAATAAGCTATTCAAAGCATCACGTTTTTAGTGATCATTAATATCTCCTACATATTTTGGAGCTGCTAAAGCTGAAACGCAGCCTTGGAGAAGTGTGGGAGAATTATGCGGCCTCTTGTTGCAAAGCCACTTTGAAATCCTGCTTTCACTTTCAAATTGAAATTGCTCCAGGTATTATGAACTTTTGCCCTTCTTTATTCCCTGAAACACAATGACTGATTACATTTCACAAATCATTAATATCTCCTACATCCATAGTCTGACAACGGAGTTTGACTAATGACCAATGAAACCCTCGTCGGTTACGTGCTTTGTTATCTGTTACAAAAGACAGAAGCAACGATTCAAATGCCTTCAGTGAAAGCAATGTCATCATATCCTTTCTGGTTTTGTTATTTTCACATCAAATAAGAAAAGAGAAGACACCAATAGTTAAATTGCATCCTGTGATTTAATTTCTTAAATTTTTTTATTCAGATTTATTTTCAACCAATGGTTGAACCACAGGATGTGATGTGAGTCACAAACGCTAAACTACATTCAACTTTCCTTATTTAGCATGAGTGTTCGAAGAAACAAAAGTAAAAGTGAACAGAACACAAGCTTGGATATAAAAAAAGAAAAATGGAAATGATTAACAGTACTTAAAAGCATTTTACACATAAAAGTGAAATATTAACTCCATAACAAAAGATAAAAAAAGAATTGAACGTACAGTCATATGAAAAAGAAAGTAATCTCTTATCCATTTATATGTTTTAGATGCTGGCACATGACAAAATGTCACCTGGCCTTCCAAGGTCCAAAACACACATGTACGCCCACAGAAGAAGAATCATTTTGTAAATTCTCGATTAACGATTAACGATTATCGACAAGCGTGCACACTTCTATAAAAACGAATGTTTTATGGATTCGTCACTCAGGAGCATTCAGGTGTGTTGGATCAATGACAAGTAAGAAAGACATCAATATCTCAGACAACGGATTGCTTCTGCCCATCAGTCTGTGTTGAGTAATAAGGCAATTTGCAAACAATTTGATCAGTCAGCATTGAGAAAACATATTATGGCCAATCTTCCCAGGAGTGATGTCCCAAGTTTACCGCAAGGTCAGGTTCCTAAATACTCAGAGACATTGCAAAAAACCCAAGCACTACATTTCAGACTCTACGGGCCTTAGTTAGCATCCTAAATGTTAATGCTTTTGAGAGTACAATAAGAAAACAACGTATGGCGCTTTTCCTCAGCTTCCTCAGCCCGACTCGACTCGCCTCGCCTTGGTTTTACGCTTTCCCACCAGGGGTCTAACGTGCCGAGTAGGTACTTTTTCTGCATCTATTCTGCCGAGGTTCTAAGCGGCTGAGTCGGCTGTATCTGACATCATCACACTACAGGCCACTGATTGGTCGGGGGGTTGGAGTCAGACGTCTGAGTCAGGAGGAGGAAATACGTGAAAGAGCGACTCTGACGGCAGCTTCTTTTCATTTTATTCGACAGGCAATGGCAGCAAAAGTTTGTTTCATGATCCAACTCTGAGGTGCAGATGTTCATAAACCTGGTGCTGAGGAGAGAATTAAACAGGGATCTAGACGGAGATAAGGAACGACCAGATCTACCAGGAGCTCTGTCACTTCATAGCTGCTCACGGCTCCAGCTGACTTTTCAGCAGCGATGGGACAAACTAAAAAAAAATAAAAAGCGTCGCCACTTGAAGTTTCTCTCTCTCTTATTTTTTAACTTGATATCAACACAAGCCACAGATCCAGCAGCACATCTATCATCTCCTCCAGGTTCTACATCTTTAGTGTTGTCTTCGTTTAGATCACACAATCAAATACGTCACAGCAGCTTCGCTCCAACCTCCTACTTCTGCTCCAGGTGTTGGATTGTTATGGAAAAGAAACCAGGCCGAGTTGAGTCGAGCTGAGATGAGTTGAGTCGAGTAGGTACTTGTGTAAAAGCGCCATTGGTTCGCCTGTTTTCTAGGTTTGCCGTTAGGATGGCAGTTCTCTTTAAAAAAGCTTAGGTTTGCAAAGTTGCAAAGTTGCATCTGAAAAAAATAACAGGACAAATATATATCCTTTGGAGAAACAAGCCCAAAATCGTCCATGTGTCTGACAGCTGAAATTCAGACATTCATCAGGACATTGATCCAAAGCACACCAGCAAACTTACAACAGAATGTGAATGAAAAAGAAAAGAATCAAGGTACAGCAATGAACTTAAGTCCAGAATTCTTACCCAGTCAAACACTGTTTCAGGACAGAGCTAGTAAATGCTCACAGATGTCAATGATTTGATGCAACCGTGTAAAGACCAGTGAACCAAAATTCCTCCATGACAATGTGGAGGACTGATAATGTCGTAGTGAAGAAAAGGTATTTCAATTTAGTGCTGCTCCAGGTGGGTCGATCAGCGGTTGAATGATGGATGCTCCTAATTATGAATTACACACATCCATGAAGGCTACTTTAGATGCATGTTTAATATAATAATCAAAAATTACTTCAATTGCTCAGTTACTATCACATTAGAGCGGGAGAGCCAAGATTCAATTCAGCTTTATCATGAAAAATTTCATGTCGAGGGTACTTCAACAATACAGTTCAATTCATTCCAAAGTAAAACAAATAATACAAAGCCAATAAAATGACAATGGTAATCGCTGTTTCACTAAGGAAACCAACAGACTGCATCAAAACTACAATCTCCTGTCATGAGCAACCGCCAGGCAGGTGTGTAAAGGAAAAACTCCCTTCTAACAGGAAGAAACCTCTGGCAGAACCAGACTCAGGAAGGGGGGGCTTTCCGCCGTGACCAGTTTGGGGTTGAGAAAAAGAGGAAGAGCAACGACAACAGATCAGGAACACCTTCAAGGAACAAGGAAGACAGGTTAATAACAACAATAGTACCATTGATAGAGATGGAGAAGAAGAGAAGAGAGTGAGGAGACGTGCAGCAGGTGATAGAATAAAAAATAAAGATAATGCCATTATCTATATTATGGTATAGTGAATCTCTCACATTTACAGCTGACATCAGAAGTTAACAAACACTGTACAAAAAGACATAACATTTTTTGTCTCACTGTCTGAAGTTAAATCAGACTAAACTTCTCTTGTTTCAGTTAAATGCCACAATAATGAGAGAGAGAATTTCTTAAGATAATTTTATATTACTTCGAGGTCAAAAGTGGTCAAATGTTCTGGGTAAGCTTCCACAAGCCTCTGGCGGCACTCTGCTGGAGTTCTGGCCCATTCCTCCTGACAGAACCGGGGTAACTGAGTCAGGTCCATTGCTCGCACGCGCCTTTTTAGATCTGCCCACACATTTCTGATGTGATGTGCAGGGCTTTGTGATGGCCACTCCAAGACATTCACTTTGTTGTCCTCAAGCCACTTTTGAACTATTTTGGTATTATGCTTAGGGCCATTTGGAAGACCCATTTGTACCCAAGTTTTAGCTTCCTGGGTGATGTCTTGAGAAGTTGCCTTAATATTTCCATGTAAAGTTCTTTCTTCATGATGCTGTCTATTTTATGAAGAGCCCCAGTTCCTGTTGGACCAAAACAGGGAGTCTACCAGATAAAATGTGATGGGGGTGAAGAAAAAATAGTATATCAGTCCAATGCTATTCCCTTTATTCCTATGTAATGTTCTAGTCTTGAAAGCACATTGGCTTTGTGGTTGTTCATGTTGCCTCACAGCAAGCAGATTCCTGGTTTGAATCCCAGCTGTCTTACTGACACAGTTTCAGTAATATGGCATACTCAAAACCAAATCTCCTCCTGCAAACCTTTATACTTGAATTGCACAAGTGCTTGGATTAAAGCTAGTTAGACTAGGAGCAGTGGGCTGCCATTTTTCTGGCGCCCTGGGAGCAATTAGGGTTAAGGCCTTACTCAGGGGCCCAAGGTGGTTCATATTGGTTGCCATCCTGGGGGCACGAAGTAGGCCTTTTTGAAGCAATATTTTTAATTACTCCTAAACTGAAGGCCAGTTCCTACTAAAAGGTTAACAGAGATCTGTAATCTTGTGGATTGGGCCCAGACACTTCAGATGTTTTCCCTTCAAGTCATGAGGGTACTGCAGAGACTCATTCTTGCCTACTCTGGACCCCTGTCTGTGGTAGCCAGTGTGTTAGCCAGCCAATTGCCCGTAGGTGTGAGTGTGCAAAGCCTGCTGCTGGTGGCCAAAATAGACGCTACAAGGACTACACCAAGGACCTCCTGAAGCGCACTGCCATCAGCCCCACTCAGCTGGAAACTCTAGCGTGTGATCGCTCAGTTTGGAGAGATACTTGTGTCAGGGCAATCACACAAATAGATGACAGCAATCATCAGAGAAGGTCTGAGAGACGTGTGCAGCGACATCGGAGGACAGCCGGCATTCCCCCAACGTCCGGGCTCCCCTGCCCCACCTGTGGAAGGATGTGCGGCTCACGCATCGGCCTCCACAGCCACATCAAGTGGCACCAGCGACAACAGCGCTGACCACCCCCGCCCCCCTTCCCTGCCCTGGAGCAAGCGTCATTTCGTACACGATGGACAGCTAAGAGATATCTGGTTGTGTATCTGGATATGTGGCACTGCGATGGACTGGCGACCTGTCCAGGGTGAACCTAAGGTTCCTTCCCCACCAGAAATTTGAGCTTCCATTACCCAAGAGCCAGTTTCCATGACTGAGGGTTGGGATGCTAAGGCCTTTGGCTGCTACCCGTCCCGCATAACACCTAACTCAAGCTTAAGATGCACACCTGTGATCTCCAATCCCTCAGACAGCACATGATCAAGAACTGTCTTTAATCATCAAGGTCTACAATAGAGAAATATATTCAACAACGGCACTTTTAACTTTACTATACAAAAAAAGAACTCTTAAGTTAAACTTGCCTCAAAGTAGGTTTTTCTTGTTATGTGGTCTTATTCTGAATGCGATCTAAACCAGTACAGAAGCCCGGCCTTGAATATGAAGGTCCAAATGAAAACTCTCCCTTCAGTGTAAACACCTCCATCTCCCATACCTCCACTGACAGCAGCAGTTACTGATGACTGCAGGTGTTGTGTGTTAGCGGAGTAAAGTCAGACTGTCAGCTAGCAGGCCGACTGGGTGGCCTTCAGCTCCGAGACAGACCAGCAGCCCTCATCAGGACTCACGGGTGGAGGGTGGGGTGGTGGAGTAGCTATGGCGGTGCTAAGGGGGTGTGTGTGTATGTGTGTGCAAGTCCTTTTGTACATGTTAGTTCCTGTGTGTGAGTATGTATAGAAGATCAAGGGTAACCCTGGGCATAGAGGAGGTCAGCAGTGTGACAGCGAGGCTCTCCTAGCGACGGAGCGTAGGAATGTTCTCAGGGCCTGGGCCAGGGGAAGTCGGCTGGCCTGGAACAATCACACAAGAGTTAATATTGGCCCTGCAGGTCAGAGGTTAAATGCCTCCAGGTCACAGGATGGAGGAGGGTTGAAACCAGACATTGGGGAGGGGAGCCACAGACGGGATCTATGCTGCTGCAACCTGCATTATGTTCTGTGTTGCCCTGCCACCTCAGCAGTCTGCGTAACATACCACTGGAGGAGGAGCACACATGCATGGACTTTCCCTTTTTTCTCAAAGGTTCACTTCAGGTCTGTCAAGACATTAAAAAAGTGTGTTAGAGAGAGCCTTCATGAGGACTTTTAGCATGTTCATTGATATGTTTCAACCCAGCTTACTCCAGAATGTGTAATGGCTATGTTGGTCCACAGCAGTTTGAAAAATAAAGCCAAACAAAAAAAAGCCACAGAATTACGAGTTTCTGGTTTTCAAAACAGTATATACATATATCGTCCTCTGGACATTTTGTTGAAATATGTTTACAGTTTACATTTCATCAAACTGTCAGGCGTACTCATACACAAAGAATTAGTAATTTTCAAGGCTCCAAAAACACATTGACGAAATGACAAAATTTACCCTGGACATTTGTAATGTCAGCATTTTGTATTTGTTAAACCATCACAAAAGTTATAAACCATAACAATAACATGTTGATAGGTAAGTTTTAGGAGGTGGGCATGTCAATGACTGTCTTGTGCATTTATCAACAAAGTGTAGACCCTTATTTCATCCTTGTTTCCTTGAAAATGAGATGGATGAAAAGTGAATGCTGCTTGTGCATACTGCTTTATCTAAAATGTGGTATGCAGTGTGAAGCATTCAAAACTGGACAATCTGCTGAATACAAGACATACCTGGATAGTGTGCAGGGCTCAAAAATAACCCTTGCTAGCTTACCTGGAGCCAAGGAACTGGACTTTATGATGGACTGATGCAGATGCCTGGCTGGGCAAGTGAAAAATAAACGGAGCCCAACCGCTAGTCACCATTGATACTTTGGATTGTGCCAACTAATCGGAGGTTTTATTGACTCATCAGCTAGTTAAAGGTGTGTTGCAATTTAGATCTTGAGTGTGTTAACTCTTTGTAACTGCAATATAATTGTAACAAATAATTTATTCCCCAACCATAAAAACCTGGCAAAGGGATTAAACTTAAATAGAGCAAATGGCAGAATAAGCTGCAAAGAGAAAACAGAACCATCATACAATGACAAACATTATAAAGGAAGTTCATACAAAGGTGGCCCAATGTATCCTTGGTTCTGCTACGACAACATGGCAATGTTTTACTTCACCTGGGTTTCTGAAAAAAGCTGGCACGTAAGGTCAATTCAGATATAATTAATGTGAAGTAGATTGGGAATTAATCATTTAAATAGTGGTTGTTGGCGTACAACAACCTCAGGATTATTATAAACCACTAAATGCAGATGGTAAAAAGAGGAAAAACAAAAATCTTGGGTTTCATCATTCAAAACTTCAATTCAATTCAATTTTATTTATATAGCGTCTATTACAACAGAAGTTGCCTCTAGGCGCTTTCCAGAGACCCAGAACATAAACCCCCGAGCAATTATTACCGGTACATAAACAATGGCAGGTAACGCTAACAATACTGTTAGCGAAATCCAAACTGAGATCGCAAACAGTATTGTAAATGAAAATGAAAGTTAGAGTTTGAGAAACACACATTTGGGATTTTTTTTTTGTCATAAATGATCCAACATTTGGGCCATGCAAGTCAGACACTCCACTTATTTCCAGTAAGTACCAGTAGCTGGACAAGCTCAATGCCGAGCCCCGGTGCACTACATCCGGGAGAATGTCCAGTGTGCAAATAATGCAATATGCCTTCAAGCTGATCACTCTGGCAGCCATGTAGCTGCTGCCATCATGTGACTGTTGTGAAAGCATAATGGCTTCCAAAGTGATATGCTATGTACCAACAAGCACGGCCAAACCTGTATGCAGAAATGACTGTTGTCTGTTGACCTCATTGCAATTTCTTGTTGACATCACCTTGTTCTACATTAAAAAAAAAGTTTTTCTTCATACTTTCATCCTCCTGCACTAAATAGCCTCATAAAAATCCCTTGCTTTTAGGTTCTTTGTTCACCTCATGGTCCTTGAGACTGATGTTGGCCTGAGTTGGAAACCACTGACCTGGAGATAAAAAATGCACCAGCTTTTAAAGAAAATGTTTAAAGTAATAAAGAAAGATCGAACTGACAACTTGAGAAGGGTTGATTGTCTGGCTGGTGTTAATAAGCTAAGAGTAGAATATTGATGAACTTCTACTCTTGTGACCAGTAGAAATAATCTTCCACACTTCTCAGTTTCTCTCTCTTGAGCTTGTCCCACTTCCTGGTGCCTTGGCAGAATGTTCAGTCAAGTCTTGTATCCAGAATGATGAATTTTTATACTTACAAGTCAGCGAGAGTCATACTCGCTTTCCCTCACTCTGTTCTCCGGTTTCACACCCCTTCCCCCAAAGCTCAGGTTACTGTGGAAGTAAGGAATGTATGAATGGATGGCCCTCCTTGAACGCAGCCGCACACACATGCCTGCTGATGCATTCATCACTTGTTCATTCACAAATATCTAGCAGGCGGTCATCTGACCTGATACAAACAGCAGAGAAGTAGACAGAGCTGTCAGTTTTTTGTGCAAAGGCTTTTAAACTTCACTGCACACATTAATACAAATGCCCAGATATATCCACAAGTAGGCTTTCAAGTAAGAACAGAGTAAAAGTAAAGTTGGATGTTAATTTGGACATGTTAGATCTCACAGGGAACTATTCCTATGTTCCAAGTTTTCCAGTTTGCAGAGAGCACTTCTTCTTGTTGAGTTTTTAGTGAAGGAGAGTGTGAGTTCACTACTAGGTACTAGGGCAATGTGCAATGCAACACGCACTTTGTATGTCACACAACTTGGATACTCTCAGTTCCATAATATTACCATTGCTGGTATTTCATTATTGTAATATGCATTTTTTGCTCAAGTCACCTTAAACTCAAGTCCCTTTAGATACAATCCATACTGCTTTTAAATGCTGCTAAATCTATTTTGCTACTATGTATGTTTTATGTTTGTTCCCTTGTTTGATGGTATTGTTTGACTGAATTGTTTTTTATGTTTTTCCAGTGGGGACTGCGGGTGGAAACTAGCATTTATGCTAAAATCTGGTGTATTTACACTGCTTAATGTAGTGTTCATTAATATGCATTGTCCCGTCTAAATAAACTTTGATTGGACTTGACTATTATCTCTTTAACTGCAGCAGGAACAGCAATGGGAGTGAACACGCTACTGTAACAATCACTGATGGACAGTACTCAGAGGCCCGTCCACACCTAGAGGTGGTGGGGGTGGGGGGGCAGCAGCCAAGGAGAGGGAGGGAGAGGAAAGGAGATCAAGCCTGGCCGGTTTTAAAATGGACAAAATCCAACAGAAACTAACATGCTGGTAAAACATAGGTGGACACTCGGTTTTCATTGCTGTTGCCCATGCAGTCTTCATCCAGTTGTGACTTGAAAAACTTTAAATTGTGCGCCCCACAAAGGACAACATCCCCTCCTCACCTGGTGGAAGAAGGAGAGGGAAAGCGGTTACCAGCATGCTTCCTCCTGTCCGAAAAATCAAAGTCATCAATATGAGAATGATCTGATGCCTGAAAACAAAGGGCAAACAAAGAGGGCCACAGCTTGGAGGGTGTCCACTCGACCTGCAAGGCGTATTTTGGGGTGCTTTCAGACCTGTGGCCCGTTTGTTTTGTTCCGATTCAGGGGCTAAATCGATACAATTGTTTCGTTTTAGGTTTGTGGCGTTTGTGTTCACAAGGAAACCGTCTGTAGTGGTTCAAAGCTGTTAACAAATGCCATGCGTGAACCAGCTGTTCTCTCATTGGTAAGAAATGAACGCGGAAGGAGTTTCCTCTTCCGTACCCCGGGAAAAACAACAACTATGGAGCATCGTAAGCGAGTTATGAGTGAGTTGTGTCGGTTGCTGTGTGGATTATGTTCTCACTGCAAACAAACCATTCCAGGTCTGGAATGGAAGCGAGCCGAGACCACCTCTCCTAGGAGATCTCGGCTCGCTTGTTTTGTGTCGCATCCTAGCGTGATTGCTGTGTTCACATACACCAAACGATCCGATCTTTAGGGGGAAATGCTCCCTGTTTCAGAACAACTGCTCCCAACGGGACAGGTGTGAAAGCACCCTAAGAAGCACGTCTCCCAGAACAGATAGGACCTACAACAAGAATGCAAATGTGCATGTGAACCACTCATTGCTCTTTGCTAAATGTATTTTAACACAATAGTCATGTAATCAAAACTGATAGCATGGCTAAGTAATTAGCTAACGTGCACTAGCTTCTCCTAACATTACATAATCAAGTGCTGATGATCAGAGAAGCCACTGACCAGCTGTGAGTGTGTTGTCATCTAGAGGATCCTACGTTTCAGGGGAAACTGCCGTTTCCTTTGCACCATCAGCGTAGCAGTTCAACTTCACTACATGTTTATGAACGGCCTGCTGGCTCTGCTGGTGGAGTTTTGTGACTGTTGTGTGTTGGAGAGAGCGTGCATGTGCATGGCGCTTTTACTCTAGTACCTACTCAACCAAGTTTCTTTTCCACTACAATTCAGTACGTGGAGCAGAAGTAGCGAAGCTGCTGTGACGTATTTGATTGTGTGATCTAAACGAAGAAGACAACAACACTAAAGATGTAGAAGCTGGAGGAGATGATAAATGTGCTGCTGGGTCTGTGGCTTGTGTTTGATATCAAGTTAAAAAATGAGAGTGAGAGAAGCTTCAAGCGGCGATGGTTTTCTTTTTTTGTTTGTTCGTCTCGTTGCTGCTGAAAAGTCAGCTGGAGCCGTGAGCAGCTATGAAGAGACAGAGCTCCTGGTGGATCTGGTCGTTCCTTATCACCCGTCTAGATCCCTTTTTAATTCTCTCCTCAGCACCAGGTTTATGAACATCTGACCCTCAGAGTTGGATCATGAAACAGACTTTTGCTGCCATTGCTGGTCGAATAAAATGAACAAGAATCCGTCAGAGTCTCTTTCTCTGATTTCCTCCTCCTGACTCAGACGTCTGACTCCAACCCCCCGACCAATCGGTGGCCTGTAGTGTGATGATGTCAGATACAGCCGACTCAGCCACTTAGAACCTCGGCAGAATAGTTACAGAAAAGTATCTACTTGGCACGTTAGACCCCTGGTGGGAAAGAACCAAACCGAGGTGAGACGAGTCGGGCTGAGTAGGTACTGGTGGAAAAGTACCTTAAGTAAACGCTTGAGTTGAGCACTCACAGTGTTCTCCCCAATATTGGACTCACTGAATCTCAGTGAATTCATGAGAGAAGTGCAACTGCAATATCTCAACACCACAATATTTGATATCGTTGGATTGTCATGGGCCCATGCCTTGTAAAAGTAAACCAGATAACTCTTGTCTTCCAACCAACACATCTATGAACAGCCTGGTGTTGAGAACAGCAACTGTAAAGCCTTTCATGCCCTGTGTTCATGTCATAGGATACCTTTAAATGCTCTTTGCTGGACTGTAGTTCACACTTATGCCAAATAGATCTTTTTCCCATCAAAGTTCAGTTCAAGCAGCATCAAAAACTGTAATATTCCTTCTCATTGTCACACAAATCTCTCTCACACTTACTTTTAACCCACACAGCATGGGTGGAACAGCTGTCTACCCACACCTTGTTTTTACTATGGCTCTCTTCACACTGCTTCCCCCACTGGACCTGACTTGATGAGCCCTTTGGTTCTTTACAGCAGCCGAGTGCACTGTAAATGGTTTCATCAATACCGGCAGCCGCATGTGACATTCCAACTATCGGCAAATCAAACACGGTGGAGGGTGAGGCAATGCTCAGGTCCAGCGCTGCCTCCCTTATCTGCATCCTTCAACAAAGTTAATAAGGCTTTAATGCCTAACTTTGTGGCTTTAAGAAGTGCACAGGAATCAGAAAGTGACACTGGTGGAAAACTTTAAAGGTGTAGTAGAATGAGACCTCGGGTAGATTGTGCATGCTAGACACCTGTCCAGGTCAGACGTTAAATCAGGCCACTGACAAGAAGGGCTGGCAATGTGTGATGTGTTTTGTACTATGTGACTGCCTCTAGAGGGAGTCTATCAGTCAGCTCTTTAACAATGGAGGAAAGGCGGGGACATTAGCACATGGATTTCCTGTAGACACATGCCTGATGTCTGCTAAAGCGCATCGCACAACATTGCTGAAAAACCCAGGAAGCTTGATACTGTCAAACCTGGAAACTAAAACTGTCATCCTACAGACGCTGAGAGTGAGAGTGTTATACTTTACAACATTTACACAGACAGCAAATGAAAAGCAAAGAAACTCTAGGCAGCCCTTTTCAGAGTTAGTATATGTGACAGTAATGATGATGGAGTTTACGACACTAAATCACTGAGGAGACAGAGAAAACAACCACAACATTGGACAGCAGATCAACTGATGTACAATGTTTAAGGTCTTTTATACTACAACGTGGTGGATCAACTCAAGAATACAGGACTGTCTCAGAAAATTAGAATATTGTGATAGAGTTCTTTATTTTCTGTAATGCAAAAATGTCATACATTCTGGATTCATTACAAATCAACTGAAATATTGCAAGCCTTTTATTATTTTAATATTGCTGATCATGGCTTACAGTTTAAGAAAACTCAAATATCCTATCTCAAAAAATTAGAATATTCTGGGAATCTTAATCTTAAACTGTAAGCCATAATCAGCCATATTAAAATAATAAAAGGTTTGCAATATTTCAGTTGATTTGTAATGAATCCAGAATGTTTTAGTTTTTGTAATTGCATTACAGAAAATAAAGAACTTCACTATCACAATATTCAAATTTTCTGAGACAGTCCTGTATACTTGGATGGAATCTTTTTTTTTTCTTTTTTGTCCAAGAAGATAATTTTTTTTTCTCAAATTAATATTGTGAAAGTGCAAAAACGGCACTGTATTTGTGCATATTTTATACCGGTTATAAATGTTTAAAAGATGCAGAAAAACTTTATGCAATGACATAAAACTTGAATATGATAAGAGCTATTTGATGCTGTGTTATCAGTCATTCAACAGCTGCTGAACACAAGTAAACGGTGGTGTGCTGCAAATATCTATATTGTGTTTACAACAGCACTAGGCCTGTGTGTGGAGAATAAGTCCATCTGCACAGAGAGCAGCTCAGCAGCTTGTTTCACTCATGTGTCTCTCACATCTGGTTCAACCAATACACCTGTTTTAATCAATGCAGCTGCCTGAGCATGCATGTTTTACTGTTACTGTTGCTACACAACAGTGACTACGTTTGCATGCAAATTCAGGTTAAGGTCAATATCACTGTTACTGAAACATTGGGAATAATGTGTTTCCATGCGTGAGCAAACAGGGTTATCCCTGTTTACATGGTAATTAATCATTTGGGATATCTGGATCAAACCAGCGATGCACAGAGAACGTCATGATGCAATTCCCGTCATTTCCACTTCTTCTTCCTGTATCCAAATCCAAAACAACAACAATAACAGCAGCACGGCGGATAATCGGACCAGCTGGTACCGTTTTGTTTCTCGGCCCTGTAGTTCTCCTTTTTCAGCGTCTTCCAGCGGAGCTTGATCTGGTCTGGCGTTCCTACAAATCCTGTTTCACGCAACTTTCGCTCACCTTCTTGTAAATCTGGCTATCCCAGTACTTTCTACCGTCTACAAATGACAAAATGTTCATATCTTTCATTACATTCATTCACATTCACATTCATTCCATTTCGAGCATGCAAAAAAGGAAAAAAAAAAAAAAAAGCCAGTGAGGCGTGTTTTTGTTTATGATTGTTATGATTTGTATTATACTGTATTTATCATGATTATTATTTAACTATATATATATATATATATATTTTTAGCATGTTCGAAATAAAGTTTTTCATTCATTCATTCATTCATTCATTCATTCATTCATTCATTCGTTCATTCATTCATTCATTCGTTCATTCATTCATTCATTCATTCACATTTATGAAGTGATTAGTCTCCTCCTGGTCTTGCGTTTCTCCATGTTTATAAGAACTTCCTGGACTCAAAAGACCAAGATTACTTGCGAAAAGAACAAATTCCTGTTCCGTTTGATGGGGATATCCCATTAGGCGTTTACATGACCAAATATTTAGGTTAGAAAAGGAGTAACTCAGGGGTCATATTCAGGTTTTTAATAACCGGAATATGAGCAAATTCCGGTTATTAAAAGGGGTTATTGGAGTTTACATGGCCAACCGGGTTATTGCTAATATTCCGGTTAGAAAAGGCTTATTGATGCATGTAAACGTAGTCAATGGAGCTCAAATAAGTTTGACGCTCTGAAGTTGTTTTTTTTAAGACTGACTTTTTTCCCTGTGCTTCATACGTATAAATAGAACAAGGGTGTGTTGTTTCCTTAGGAGTTTTAAAGCTCAAGTGACGTAAAAGTCAACGTAGTACCTGAACCTCTGTATAGGACACAGTTCTGCCTCAGTGGCAATTATACATTGATAACCATACATCCTCTATTGGCTTCAGCCAGTTCAGATGCTTACTTTCATACAATCTAATAGCGTTTTTCTCATCTTAATTTACATGGGAAACTTTCAAAATCACTCTGAAATGATGTTGGTGTAGAATCAAAGCATTGCAGGCATGTTGCTGCTCTGCCCTGTTTGCTGTTTCCATGTTGCCTGCTCAAGTGTGTGTGTCAGCGCCAGGTCAGCATGGGCGGAAGTATGCTTCAAACCCATCCTTCCTTTTTTCTTTTTTTTTCTTCTGTGAAGCTTTATTGCTCAGACCTGTCTGTCGTCAAGTGACAGGCTGCAGAGAATGCTGTTAGCATGTGTCTTCTTCACATAGTGCGATCCCTGCAAAGCCTCCACCCACAGGAGCCCACTCCTTCTCATGGCAGGGTGCTGGTGGCTTCATGCGCTGGGGGGGATGCAGGCTTTTATTGCATAAGCAGACAAAACAGTGAGAGATGGAAAGGAAGGGGGAGGGAAAGGAAAGAGCACAATAATGTGAGAGAGGATAGTGAAAGCACCAAAGGGCTTAACGATGTAACAAGTGGAAGAGAGAGGGAATTCTGTGTGTGTGTGCGTGTGTGTGTCTCTGTGTGTGTGTGTGTGTGCTAGCATGAGCTCACATGCTTTCAGTTCGACCTTAACAGAGCTTTGGGCTAGCTTTGTTTCCCTTTAAATAATCAAATAATGAAAGTCAGTCCAAAATATCCCAATGATCAGATCAGGAATGCATTTCCATTCATCTACCACTGCTGTGGTCAATCTTGTGCATCAAAGGAGCTCTCGGTGGAAAGAAATAACTCATGGACATCTCTGTTATCATGTTTATTGTTTAATGAGGATCTGACGCGGTCCGCCTCTAAACTTTAGTCAGAGTAACGGCCACAAGAAGGAACTGGCACTGTTTGACAATAAAGTGACCCGAGATACATCTCACCCACTCAGTGGAAGCCCCGCACACTAAAGTGATCATGTTCAGTAACTTTCCAAATTGTTTCTTGCTGTTTGCCATTTTACTTCCCACTTAACTTTAAATACTGCAAAAATAAGCCTTTTTCAAACTTAAACAGGAGGGTTTAAGGTACATTGCAGAGGTGTCAAGTAACGAAGTACAAATACTTTGTTACCTTACTTAAGTAGAAATTTTGGTTATCTATACTTCACTGGAGTAATTATTTTTCAGGCGACTTTTTACTTTTACGCAATTATCTGTACTTTTTACTCCTTACATTTTAAAAACAGCCTCGTTACTCTATTTCATTTCGGCCTTTAATAAAAACTATCCAGTTAAATTGCTCCATCCGGATAGAGTGAATTTGGTTGTGGTTGTTTCAGATGTTCTTGTCCAGTTTTGTTCTTACATCCGTTCCCTCAGATTCCTGCAACTAAACTTGGATGTACATTCCAATAAAGGTTAGGATAAATGATAACATGCCTCTGAAGTTTGACTTTTTGCACCATTACAATACTTATAGGCAACTAGTCATCATATCTGCTGCTCTCTGAAACACATGTTAATGCTCAATAGTACACATATATGCTTCTTTAATATATTTGCATTATACTAAGATACATTCATTTTCAATGGATTTTGTCCTTAATGGCTTTTCCCCCCCTTATTACTTTTACTTTTATACTTTAAGTAGTTTTGAAACCAGTACTTTTATACTTTGACTTGAGTAAAAAACTTGAGTTGATACTTCAACTTCTACAGGAGTATTTTTAAACTCTAGTATCTATACTTCTACCTGAGTAATGAATGTGAATACTGAAGACACCTCTGCTTGAAAGATCATTTGTATTTTTATGGTTTAAAACCTTTAAGGGCTATCTGGCCTATTCAATCCATGAATGATAATGATGATAGAAACACAGAGGGCCATTTAAGCCTAAATCTGAGTCAGTGTGGTGGGAGGAAAAACACATTCATCCTGGCTCAAACCTTAATTCACTTTGGGCCAGGAAATCAACTACCTACTGTGTCACTTGTGGGTAGTTTGTGCTTCAGGAAACAGCGTAGGGGGATAAATTTGCCATGCAGGAGGGATCAGATTGGTATCAGGGTTCTTCCTGCCTGCTGTAGTCAGAGGGTATTAGACATCAAAGAGGTCCCGGCCCCAAGGGCTGCTGGGTGACCTGGAGGGCCTCTGTGTGTGGCCGCTCTTTGTTAGAACTCCTCACTAAGTCACATCTACGCAGCCATCCCACCACCACTTTAAACAACAAATGTCAAATTCTTTAGTTACAGGTGAGCTGCCACGAAGTACCTTCCATCAGAAAGTGTAATCATAGGATATTAGGGCATCATTTTGTCTATTCCAAGAGAAGTTTGGTGAAGTTCCTACTGAGGCCACACTATCAGAAAAACCCGCATTCTTGTGAATGAGTTAAAAAAAAAAAAAAAAGAATGATGTAGTAGAAAAAAACGTTGTAATAGGATCACGCTGGCACTGGTTGGTAAAGAAGAGGAGAAGGCGGCTTTCAGTTGGCTGGTGGTTTGGGGCCATAGGTATTTTGATTCGTCATGTCAGCAGGGGGAGGGACGGCCTTCCACGAGCTGTTGCCATGAAACAGAAGAATGATTTAAAGTCAGTGGAGGAAGGGTTCAAGCCCCCCTCAGTTACTCAGCAAAATCTCTGGTTTTATCCCAGATTCTTTTTCTCACTCATATTAAAGTTCTAGTTGGAAGGTCTCTTATTTTATCGCTGTGAAACACATTTTTTAAACACTTTTTTTCTTCTGCCAGTGTATACTACCCCACATTGTCACATTTCTGAGGCCAGTAATTAATCATCCACTAATCTCAGGTTTTAAAGTTTTTTGATAACCATTCCCCCCCTGTCCAAATGCTGAAAGATTCCTGGGTAAAGTCTCCACATTGGCTAATCTGCAAAACTGTTTGAATTAAGTTAACATATTTAAAAACCCACAAGAGTCCTGGTCTCTCTTACCAATTCAGGTTCCACGCCTTATTCTCTTCTCATCTAACGTAATTCTGCACGACTCCCCCACCCCTGATAACAGCTATCAGGGGTGGAGTCAGAGGGAGGTGGTTGTCAAACGAAAACTCCTTGGGTCAATCTTCACCCTCCAGCGGGATCGGAAAGAGAGTCCCTGCACAAATGTGGTCTCAACAAGTTTAAAAAAAAGCAAGTAAAAGCATGAAGATACAATGTTTAGAAGGGGGCATTTCTAACATGCGTGTTTATCTTCATCTACATGAGACACTAACTCCACCCACCTAAATAAAGGAAGAAAGATGCCTCCTTTAAATAAATGTCAGTTTGAATGTTGAATGACTTGTTTTGAAGTACAACAGAAGATTCATATCTGTGATATATTACAAAAAAATAAATCAAACTTTATTAGACTCCATCAAAATGAGCTAAAGTGCTGTTTAAAAAAAGTGAATTACACTGTCTAAAAGAATGTTATTGCTGAATTGCTTAACTCCTCCTTGCAAGGGAGGGATGTATTTAGTCATGGAAATGTCAATGCAGTGGATACCCAGAGGTGTCAAGTAACGAAGTACAAATACTTTGTTACCTTACTTAAGTAGAAATTTTGGTTATCTATACTTCACTGGAGTAATTATTTTTAAGACGACTTTTTACTTTTACTCCTTACATTTTCACGCAATTATCTGTACTTTTTACTCCTTACATTTTAAAAACAGCCTCGTTACTCTATTTCATTTCGGCCTTTTAAAAAAAACTATCCAGTTAAATTGCTCCATCCGGATAGAGTGAATTTGGTTGTGGTTGTTTCAGATGTTCTTGTCCAGTTTTGTTCTTACATCCGTTCCCTCAGATTCCTGCAACTAAACTTGGATGTACATTCCAATAAAGGTTAGGATAAATGATAACATGCCTCTGAAGTTTGACTTTTTGCACCATTACAATACTTATAGGCAACTAGTCATCATATCTCCTGCTCTCTGAAACACATGTTAATGCTCAATAGTACACATATATGGTTCTTTAATATATTTGCATTATACTAAGATGCTTCATTTTCAATGGCTTTTTTCCCCCTTACATTACTTTTACTTTTATACTTTAAGTAGTTTTGAAACCAGTACTTTTATACTTTTACCTGAGTAAAAAACTTGAGTTGATACTTCAACTTCTACAGGAGTATTTTTAAACTCTAGTATCTATACTTCTACCTGAGTAATGAATGTGAATACTGAAGACACCTCTGTGGATACCATCATCAAAATCAACGTATGGCTTCCAACGTGGAGGACTTACTACATGAACGGCATTCATTTTAAAGGAAGGGTAAGTGATTTCTGCATGACAAAGTCACGTCTGTTGGTACTTGAAGCAAAACATATAGCAGAAGCCAGCTCTGTCCTCTCCATCCCTCCAGTGTTCACCCCATCATGAACTCTCTGTGCACATGAAGGGGTTAATCATGAACCCCTCACGTTGTTTTGAGTTCTTTTTTTTTACAGTGTACTCAAGCTCCTCACTCACTGTGACAAAAACTAAATGTCTTATCCTACTTTTAAGTGGACGCCCAATATGTGTTATCGACACACTGCATGAAATAGTCATATTTGGAGACAAACTCGGGTATTTATTCTCCTCAAATACTTTCCTAAGTGTGGCAAACTAATATAGATTCATTCAAGAACTTTTTTTTTTGTGACTAACAAGATAACTTTCATAGGACAACGTTAAGTGAAAAGCTGTAACTTGCACACTTTCATAAAACAAAACACATTTGGAAGAAGTTGTGTGTCTCCTGCATGACAGAGGCAGCTGATTCCCACAGGCCTCAGTAAAATCCACGGTGTGGCGGGGGATCCCCTGTCCATGAAGACATGTGTGGTCCCCTCTTCATCCTTCTCTCCCTCCCCCTCAACGGTTCTGTTTCACGGGCTGAGGCTCCCCTCCAACAATCAGGGCCTTCATGGGGGCCATAATGACAAAATGAAAGCCAGTTGTATGTCTGTGGTGATTTTAATGACTTTCAGAGCTGCTGTGGAAATGCTGGGCTCAGTCCAAATGCTCAGCGGCTGCTGCAGAAAGACTTATGGAAGGTTTGTCAAGGTTTGTACAGAGGTTCTTGTTGCTGCAAATCTATTCTGGGTTTGTGAATGCTGTCACTAATGATGACTGGACTGACTGTGTTGAATGAGATGCAAACGCTACACAACGGGGGCAATGCAGCAAAGTAAGATTCAACCAAAACTTACAATTTTCAATCACTGAGAAATCATTTAAACCTTGTGTTGAATTAAAAATGTGCCAAAATATTGTCAACAAAAGGTGGAACATAAGTAAATGTACTTGTTTATTTATTATGTGTACAATTTGACGCTTGTGACGGCACCAGGACCATTTCAGAATAATCCAGACTTGTGCATATTTCGTAGGATGCTGTTTTACATCTTCTTTTACAAAACTCTTTTAGTGTTTTGGGAGCAAACTCCTTAGCACAGGAGATGAATGGCTGTAATTTTGAAAGCAAATTAGACGTGCAGAAGGTGGTCTGGCATTGTCCCACTGACATAAGAAAGTCCTTCCCTGCAAGTAGCTGGCGGCACAAGTTTCTCTACTGGATAATTATTATGTAGCATTAATGTTGCCTTCACAGACATGCAGGTTTATATCATATAAACTTTATATATATATATATATATATATATATATATATATATATATATATATATATATATATATATATATATATATATATATATATATATATATATATATATATATATATATACAATGAATGAATGAATGAATGAATGAATGAATGAATGAATTTTTTATTTTTGTGTCATGTCCGAAGACCCATCCCTTTACGGGATTATAAGACACCAGAAACAGAAAATCATCAAATACACAATATCACACACACTTAATTGGGAGCTGCACAATGAACACCGGAAAAACAAAAATAAATAAATAAATCAAAAACCAGAATGGATATTTTTAAATATATGTTACTTTTCTTCGTTTATCCCATGCTTTCTCCAAATAATCAGCAAGTGCAAATAGTTTATGATCAAAAATCCATTTGAGTCTCTCAGCATCGCTTACCCACATCAAATCCAGATTCTTACATCTATCAAATAATTTTTGACGCAGCTCATAATACAAAGGACAGTAAAATAAAAAATGGAACTCATTTTCAATATCATTAATATTACAGTAAGGACAAATCCTCTCTTCTTCTGGGACCCCTCGATAACGTCCTGTCTCAAGGTATACATATATATATATATATATATGTTTTTTTCGCAGGTAGAATTACTTTTTTTTTGTACGGATGCTGCAACTATGTGTATTCAATAAGACCTGAGGGGAAGGCAAAGCAATGCAAGGCAATGTAAGGCAAGGGAACATTTACTTCTATAGCACATTGCATACACAAAGGCAATTCAAAATGCTTTACAGCGACACATGAAAGAAAGATGAAAAAGAATATAAGAATGCCAGTAAAATACATTAGCCGTGTTTGAGCCCATAAATTGATTTTCACCAAAGAGTCATGTGCTTTCAATACAGTTAAGATATATAAATAATATTATTAAATAATAACTTAAAGCATGTTGAAAGTACAATTATTTTGTGGAATTCAACAGTCTTTCATTTTTCTTTTGTTCAGAAGGCAACTAAATCGGTCATTATTGCTCTACCACTGTGATAGGCATACTATGATCCTAACAGCCTCAGATTATCCAACCTAGCCACATTGTTGAAACCTAACTTCATCATGAATTTGCAGAGATCGGGCAGCATATTTAAATTACTGACCAATAAGAAGCCGAGGAAGATTGGTTTTATAAAGAGCAAAGTTGAAATTCAGCACCCCAGAGAATGAGATTCATGCTCGAAGGATTGGAGGGCAGTTTATAATCCATTTTTATCCATTTTTCACATGTTTGCTTTAAAACTTTCACCAGACATAGTAGCTAAGATTAACAGACTGTTATTGCTTAACGCTGTGACTGCTGGGTTGACATTCTCCCTTCTGTACGTTGCAATGACAAATAATTCAAAACAAGCACTTCAGATTATAGTTCCTGTTGCCAGTGTATGGGAAGATGGACATGTTGCCTTGTAGACAATTATAGTTTGATGTGTATATCTGGTCTTCACCGGTTGATTGACACCAGCTGTTTATCTGACCAAGAAGACAGCATGACTTTATGTATTACATTTATTTTGTAAAGATGTTAACATCTAATTGATCCCTCACACCAGTAAGATTCTGGGGACTTTCATGTGGAATTTTGGTAATTTTCCATATACATATAGCACGATGAAACAGGCGGACGACCCTTCCCCCATGCTCCTCTGCTGCGGCTGTGTGAAAGCCCCAATAAAGAGAAAGAACATTCTGCTGAAATGAAAAAGAAAAGTTATAACTGTGAACTGTTGTCCTGATGATTTTTACACCACAAGCTTTGTATAAATACTGAAAGTCTCTTCCTCCTGCGCAGAGCACCTTAAGGCTAAGTTCCCCTGTCTTGATTGTTCCTAGAGATTTATATTTTACACTGTTCTGAAAGTTTCAGCATGTGAGAGTTGTGTCTGTAACTTTAAAGGACCAGACAGATGAACTGCCGCTGAAACACGACTCTTGAATTCCTGCAAGCTTACTTATCTCTCAGTCGTAGTAGAGACGGAGCAGCAGAGTGAAGGGAAGGAAGGACCCAGAGGGTGGGGTTGGACAGCTTGGGCAGCTTGACCAATCAGATCGAATATCAAACAGAGCAAATCCGGCTCTTTTTCTCTAAGCCATCTGGAATGAGTGAAGTGAGGTGGGTTTTCAGAGAAGTTCAGGGTGGGAGGTCAGCAGTTGTTGAATAAACATTTTAATGTTTGAGTCATTCAGCTGTATCAAAAGACATGGAAACTTGGAAAGGCATAAACTGACACTTTGCCCAAAGACAGGTCAGTTGTATCAAGACTAGACATAGGGACTTCAATTTCATTAATCAATCAATCAATCAATCTATGTATCAATCTATCTATCCATCTATCCATCTATCTATCTATCTATCTATCTGAACCCTTTAGAATCCTTTGTATTCTGTATTAATATGATCTTCATCTAAGTCACATTAACAAAAAATAATGTGCTTAAAATGACACAAGCAATTATGAATGTCCATGTCTTTCTTGAACAATCCCATTAACATTGTAGGGAAACCTAAGTGAGCCCTTGGAGCTAATAGCTGGTCTAAGCTCCTTTTGCAGCAGTGACTTCAAGCAAGCACTTTCGGTAGCTCTGGATCAGACCTGCACAATGCTTTGATGGATTTTGACCACTTGTCTTCATGGAACCACTTTAGTCCAGACAAATCTGCGGAAGTCTTGTGTGAACGTCTTCGGGCCCACCTCACCTCTGTGAGGTAGACGTCTAGACTCTGGCCTCATCGCTCCTGAGGACGACAGGGAGTACGGGGGTCTGACGCAGGACTTCGTGGACTGGTGCCAGCGCAACCGCCTCCAGCTCAATGTGGGGAACATGAAAGAAGTGGTGGTGGATTTCCGCAGGCAACCTCTCTGCTCCCCGACACCAGTGAACATCCAGGGAACGGACATCGAGATGGGGAGATCTTAGTACCTGGGTGTTCACCTGAACTATAGAGGGTATGGATTGACGTCACTTCCCCACTGGAGTGGCAAAACATCAGTGGCAAAAATGGCTGCAACTAGTAGGGGAAACTGTGGACAAGACGGGATAACAGCCGATTATCGGCTTAAATTAAAGGCAGTTGGACTTGACAGTGACCCGTACAGTTACCCGAAGAACCAGTGGTCCATGGACATTAATATTTGGTACAGTTACCAAGAACCAGTGGTCCATGGACATTAATATTTGGTACAGTTACCCAAGAACCAGTGGTCCATGGACATTAATATTTGGCTACGAATCCAGTTTCCTGATGTTTATATGTACTTAATTTCTACACCGGGGAAATACACGAAGCAAAGCTTGAAGGCTTACAAAAGTCTTGACGCTTGGTCCGACTTCAAGACAGGATTTGTTGGTGAAATTACAGTGACGAGGACACCGAACTTTATGATTTGACCGTTTAACGTTAGCTACCCAAAAATCCAACATTACCTGATACAAAATGGGAACCGCAAATCCACGTTTGGGTGCCTGGAATCCAGCTGTTTCTGCGAATTGCAGCGATCCATTTGTCTCTCTTAAGCTTATTTTTCAGCAGTTTGTAAAACAATAACTCAGATTTCTTGCTAAATCTATGAGTACAGTCGATCTCACAACAGCTCTTTCCCATTTTAGATGTTTTTGAGTGTTCAAACTGAAAGTTTACACTACCACTCAGTCTTTCTGCCACTCAGTCTTTCTGACACTCAGTCTTTCTGACACTCAGTCTTTCTGACACTCAGTCTTTCTGACACTCAGTCTTTCTGCCACAGTGGGCATAACCCGCTGTGAAGTCGCATCTGTGACGTCATGCGCATTTCCTCTATAAACTGGACTCACAATACAAATGTACTTTACAGGAAGGGTCAGAGCCAAATCTTTTGGAGTGCAGGGGGAACTCCTGAAGACCTTCTACGACACTGTGGTGGCATCAGTCATCTTTCATGGCGTGGTCTGCTGGGGGAGCAGCATCTCGTCGGCTGACAGGAAGAGACTCGATAACCTGATCAAGAAGGCCAGCTCTATCCTGGGATGCCCCCTTGACCCAGCGGTGGTGGTCGGAGAGAGGAGGATGATGGCTAAGCTGTCATCCATGACGGAGAGAGACTCCCACCCCTGGAGCACACTTTAAAAGCTCCTTCAGTGACACACTGCTCCACCCAAAGTGTGTGAAAGAACGTTATCGCAGGTCTTTTCTTCCTGCAGCTGGCAGTGCTCCCAGTCGTCCACACACTCACCAAGACAACAGTTTAACTGATCTATGTGCAATAATAACATTCATGTGCAATATCATTATTTCAATCAGGCATATCCTACAAATGTGCAATGATGAAAATTAAAAGAAAGCACAAACTCACAAATACTGTTTTTATGAACTGTTTATATTTTTTAACATGACTATTTTGGTACCCTCTTTGTCTTTTCTCCTGCTGCTGTAATGATGGACATTTCCCCATTGTGGGACCAACAAAAGAAATCTAATCTAATCTAAAGGCATACTTCTGCTGACATTGGGAAATGTTGTTTGAGCGTTCAGGACCTTTAGGACGGCCTTATCACAGCAGTAACAGTGTCACTGTTTGTTGAGCAAGCCTTGTAAATCCGGTCCATATTTGTCATCCGAAATGTTCCTGAACCTGTTGTGACTGACAGAGTGTTTGTTCCAACAGCTTTTAAAATAACCTTTCCCACATGCCGGAGTTAAAGTTTAGAAAGCCAAGCCTTCTGATGTGCCTGTATGGACAGGAATGAGCTAACTAACAGGTTGTCTGTCTGCACTGGAGAGAGAAGGCCCATGTGAAGAGAGGGCACATTCCTTTTAGTTTTTCCCACACACAGATGGGACAAACCTAGTCTGATGAGAAATGAGGGATATCTTATCAGTCTGCGCATGAAGTGCACATGTTACACCGTACTGTATTTGTCAACATTGTTTGTTTCTTTCTGTTTGCAGCTTGGGTCTGGAGGTAAGTGCTGTGGTGCTGCTGGAAAAAATTTATTGAAGCCCAAAAATTATAATAAAATGACTGTGGTATTTCCTGCATATTCGGTGGGTTCTATTGTCTTTTTAGACACAGAAAACTATGACTATTCTCTGTATTATCCACCTTTAGATCAAAAAGTAGATAAAAGAGTGTTTTAACTGCAAAGAAGCACAAATAGGAAGAATAGGTTTTTGATGAACCATGAATTCAGCTGTTCGCCTCAGTCCAGCTGTTGGTGGAAGCCCTCTCTGGGACGGTTGCCCTCCGTCTAGCTGAAGGTTCTCGGCCAGCTGCTGTCGTTGCTTCCGGGTTGCGTCATGGCTAAAATTCAGTTGACTTTCCCCCTGCGCAACTTCACTGAAAACAAATAGGGACAGGAATTCAAATACTATGCAAATATGCAAAACTATGAAAATGTGATCAACAAACAGGGCTTAGGGGTTCCGGATCGTGCCAATCTTTTATAATCATCTCCACTGGCTGACAAAAAGGGAATAATATCTTTGCTACTAAAATATGCAAATCTGTTTTTTTCCACACAGCACAATGATATGTGGTCACAGGTTCAAACATATCTCACCTTATGTTTTATATCTCACCTGCATGATGAAAAGTGGAGTGACTTGTGCTGCAGCTGGTGCCTTCTTGTTGTGGCAGATTTCTGAAGTGCAGTAGTTTACGTAGAATGAAAAGATGACAAATGTCTGCTTTCATTAGCATAAAACCAAAAAGAACCCCTCTGTCCTTAACTAATATGGCCAGGGCCACACCAAATTACAGAGTGAACAGTTAATTTGGATATTCATGGCAGATTTCTTTTCTAATAAATCTCTTCCGTGTTTTTACTACCATAAACACCGTCACACGCCAGTACATGCATCATGGGAAGATATGGTTCATTGTCTTACTGACATACAGGCTTTTGCAAGGCCAGGAGTTGAACCACTGACCTTGTGATGGCAAGATAACTGCGCTTCGTCCTGAGCCACATTTATACAACCGAAAGTTTTCTAGATGTTTCTAACCACAAGCTATTTAAAAAAAATGTATTCAAATAATTTTCTACTCAATAGTTATGATAAAAATAACAAGAAGGTGAGTGTAGAAAATCGAGGCCCACAAACTTCCCTGTCCATAGCGCTAGGCTGCCATACTTATTTCTTGGGCAACTGATACCAGTGTCAGTGTAGTCAGTGTAGTCAGTGTAGTTCAGTAAAAAAATGATTAAACCTAACGAAGAGGGTTTTTTCTAGTCTAACTAAGGGTGCTTTCACACCTGTCCCGTTTGGAGCAGTTGTTCCGGAACAGGGAGCGTTTCCCCCTAAAGATCGGTTCGTTTGGTATATGTGAACACAGCAATCGTGCTCGTATGCTGAACAAAACTAGCGAGCCGCCATGGAGAGGTGGTCTCTGCTCGCTTCCATTGGAGACCTGGAGCAGTGCGTTTGCAGTGAAAACATAATCGACACAGCACACAGAAACACACAGAAACAATTAATGTTCCTTAATCGGAACAAAACAAACGGGCCACAGGTGAAAGCACCCTAAGTTTGATTTATAAGATTTTTTCCACATTGGTTTGGATGATGCTCCACCTTGAGGATTCCATCCATCCATCCATTTTCCACCGCTTATCCGGAACCGGCTCGCGGGGACCGCAGTCTCAACAGCGATGCCCAGACTTCCTTCACCCCAGACACTTCCTCCAGCTCTTCCGAGGGGAGTCCAAGACGTTCCCAGGCCAGCCGAGAGACATAGGGCCAAATCCACAAAGAATAGATTGCGCCCGCAGATAGCGCTGTGAATTGCGCCGCATTTGCGCCCGCAATTTGCCCCGCTTTAAGGTCCTATTCACAAAAGATTTTGCTCTAATGATATACCGGCGCAAACACGCCCATAAAGTTTTGGAGCTGAGTGCAATTTGCCCTTGTCTGAGTAAGTGAGCGGAGCTGTTTCCAGTGTTCTCCATATTTCAGCACACAGATTGGTCCATAATGAAAACTGCAGAAATAAAAAATAAGGCGAGTGAAAATAAAACGCCGTGAGGCGCAAGGGCGCAATTTCCACTGGGAACAGGGGGGACATGCCCCCCCCACTTTTCAAACTCATGCTTTTGTCCCCCCCCCCCCTTTTTTTTTTTTTACAGTTTAAGAACTAACGGTAGGCTCAGCCTGTAAATCCTCAAGACACTGTGCGAAGACGGGACGGGAGCCCTGCTCCCTCTCCTCCCTCCTCCCTCAGTGATGTTCAAGGCTGATTTATGGTTCCGCGTTAAATCGACGCAGACCATACGGCGTAGGTTACGCGGCCCGCGCACCGTACAGTGCGCGTTGCCGCATCTTTCAGGCCCTTTTTGTGCGCAAGCAAGCTTTATAGATGAGGTCCCAGATCAGGATCTGACGGTAATTCATGTTCTGTGTTTTGCTACACACACCTACAGGTCAGCTGTTAAACACACACATTCTAGATTTATATGTTTATATGGTGGAATTGTTTGTAATAAAGCAGCCCCTACTGTATGGATGAATCCTGAGCTCCGTCCTGTTATTTTTATTTTTAAATCCGAGATAAGTCCACAACCCCACTTGATCGGACTGTGTACAGTCATGTCTGACTGTAGATTTCACCCTTAATATCATTCAGTATCACACAGGCTTGAATGATATTGAAGAGAGAGAGAAACAGAGCCGCAGGGGGAGTGAGGAGTAAGTTTGCGCGCAGTTAATACACGCTTCAAAAAGACGGTATTTGCTCCACTATTTTTGCGTGTGGCAAATAGCGCTGGCCTTTGTGAATTAGACGGTTTTTACAATGAGGCTTATTTGCATAGAAAGGGGGCAATTTTGCGCCGAATGTATGAATATTACCTAATTTACATGCATGCAAATGGCACAGGCGCACAATGCCACTATTTGCTTGGCAGCGCAGTTTGTGGTGCAATTCGCCCTTTGCGGGTGCTTTGTGAATTAGACGCTCTCTTTTTGTGTCATTTGCACCGGTTTAGCGGCCGCAAAAGCCGCGCAATCCTTTTGTGGATTTGGCCCATAGTCTCTCCGGCGTGTCCTGGGTCTTCCTCCCCGAGGGACATGCCTGGAACACCTCCCTAGGGAGGAGGGACATGCCTGGAACACCTCCCTAGGGAGGCGTCCAGGAGGATCCGGTACAGATGCCCAAGCCACCTCAGCTAACTCCTCTCAATGTGAAGGAGCAGCGGCTCGACTCCGAGCTCCTCCCGGGTGACCGAACTCCTCACCCTATCTCTAAGGGAGCGTCCAGCCACCCTGCGGAGGAAACTCATCTCGGCCACTTGTATCCACGATCTTGTCCATTCGGTCACTACCCAAAGTTCATGACCATAGGTGAGGATTCCTACAGGTAATTCTGGCACCTTATCTGTTTTCAAGAATAGCCGTAGGCATGGACGTAGGTAGACTTGGCTGCAGGAGCATGTTCTACGCTCAAGTGTTTTATGCACATGGGTTCTGGACAATACAGGTGGACAAAAGACTTCAGAGAGACTAGAAAAAGTGAGGTAGGAGTGCTCGCAGTGCTTTCAGTGATTAACAACAATGAAATCCTTAGGACTTGACTGTGAAGCAGAACCTCTGCACCCCAGATGATGAACTGTTGGCTGTATGTATCCATCCATTCTGTCCACTGAGAGAGTACACCAGTGATAACTCTAGATGTTGCAAAGGATGTCACCACAAATGTTGTTGGGCAATAAACATTACTTTAAATATTTTATAGTGAACTGATTAGTTCTCATCTAATGTATGTTTTAATGTTAACTGTACAATGCTGTATACTTTCCTTTGGGGGATACATGCCCCGTCTGGCCAACCGGGGCGCCAGATGGGGTGGAGGATCTGGCCGGAATAACGTGATCCTTCCACGTGCTACGTCCGGCCAGAGAAACCCCATCCTGTCTGGTGAAAAGATGCAGCCTGCTCACTCCTCAGGATAAGGACCTGAGCTCAGTGCAGGGCCCTCCCGGAGTTGGTAGAGGATGGCAATGCCCAGGACTGTCACTTAGGTAGGGGCACTGGGTGATAAAATGGGGAAAAAAAATGTGGATAAAAATATAGAAGGAAAAAAGAGAGTATGAAGGAGAAGGCTAAACCTAACAGAGATGGAAACATAAGCTAAAATGTTTAGGTCTCACATGTAAACTTGATTCACACTAACACTTCTGCCTCTTTCAGCAGTCTGGATTGAATAGGTGTGTCCTCCACAACAGATCTGCTATTGGTATCTCTTCAATGCAACCATGGTACCATGCAAATGTACCACACAGTGGGCTACCATCATGGTTGTTTCTAATTATGGCCCGAGCGCTTACAGTGTGCAGGCCCTATTGTATCTGTAGGAATTTTATTTTTTCCCTCGTTTTTATTTTTCCAATGAAATGAGGGCCTTTTTGCCCCCCTAAACATGCCCCCAAAGTCACCAAATTTTGCAGGCCTGGTGAAAACATTGATATTTAATGGTTTGCATTAATGGGCGCCCCCTAGAAAATTTTGTGCCTCAAGCCCCACAATACGGCTTGACGTACATGCATGAAAATCGATACACACCTGTATCATGTCGCAACTTAAAGAAAAGTCTCTTGGTGCATGGCCAAAACCGAACAGGATGTTGGCCATTTTGAATTAATCGTGTAATTTTGGCGCAATTTATGCCATTACTTTGGCCGCTTCTTCGCCCGAACCGTAATGTGCACCCAGGTGTGTTATACATCTAAATGTGCGTCTCGATCCTGCGACGATGTGCATTACTTTTCTCAGTCAAAAGCGTTACCGTGGCGATGATAGACGCCAAAAAGCGCGCCCCCCCTTCATCTGATTGGTCCATATTTGATAGTTCCTACTTTCTGCAATAACTTTTGAATGGTTTGACATAAAGACTCGTGGGTGGTGTCATCGGACTCAGTTTTGAGTCCTTGAACATAATCGGTGCAAATTAGCCCCGCCCCTTCTTCTGATTGGTTGATATTTGATAGTTCCTATTTTCTGCCATAACTTTTAAATGGTTTGACATAGAGAGTAGTGGGTGGTGTCATCTGACTCGGTTTTGAGTCCTTGACCTTCATTGGCATGAATTAGCCCCGCCCCTTCTTCTGATTGGTCGATATCTGATAGTTCCTACTTGCTGCCATAACTTTTGAATGGTTTGATATAGAGAGTCGTGGGTGGTGTCCAGACCTGAAGAATCTACATGCAAGTCATACAAGCGCTTCCACTGCAGCCTGAACGTGCACGAGGGTGTGAGGGCCCGTTCATCGCTGCTTGCAGCTTTAATATTGCTTATTTCGGTTCGAACATGTAGGGAAATAAATTAACATCCTGGTAGTGCAGCCGTCTCATAGCAAGAGGGTCCTGGGTTCAATTCCTGTCAGGGATGCTGTGGGCGCTGAAGTGCGTGTTAAGTTCCCCCATGACTTCAGCTCCCACACCCTGGGTGGGGTTGGTGAAAGGGCCTTTCTGTGTGGAGTTTGCATGTTCTCCCCGTGTTCCCTTGGTAGTTAATGTGAGCTACCCTCACAAAAACATGCACACAGTCCTGGGCTACAAGCTGCCCCCTCTGACCAGCCGGGGCTCCAGATGGGGTGGGGAGGATCTGGCCGGAATAACGTGATCCTTCCACGCGCTACGTCCGGCCAGAGAAACCCCACCCTGTCTGGTGAAAAGAAGTGGCCTGCTCACTCCTCAAGTTAAGGAGACCTGAGCTCAGTGCAGGGCCCTCCCGGGGTCGGTAGAGGATGGCAATGCCCAGGACTGACTAGGGTAGTAGCACTGGGTGATAAAATGGGGAAAAAAATCGTGATAAAAATATTTAAAAAACAAAAAAAAAGAAAATAACATCCATCCATGCGTGCATGTACGCAACCAATCAATCGATTCCTGCTTTGTTCGGTTCAGAATCAAATTAGACTGGAACCTTTACTTGCCAAGGTGGGAGTTACCATATTATTGGAAAAAATGGATTCACTGTTGAATGTTGCATGTGTTAAGGTGCAAATGCTGCTCAGTAACTGCCATGAAAATAGTTATTAAGATCATCTCGTCTGATTTCTGCACGGCACATGCTAATATGATCACAATGTAGCCACAAGGGGGGTACAAACCAGTTCCTCAATGTGCCCGTCCGATAAATACAGAGGGTTGTGTCAGGAAGGGCATCCGATGTAAAACCTTTGCCAAATGAAATGCAAATCAAATCTACGACTCTTCCATACCGGATCGGTCAAGGCCCAGGTTAAAAACATGTTAATATGATCACAAATCTGTGGCATCTTTTTTTTATATATCTTTTGCAACAAACATGCCACTAATTACTTTAGATTACTCTAAAATTCATACATTCTTTCGGTCAACATCAAATCCTGCCCACACACAGACAACACAGAGTGCACCCTTCCCAGCCAGCAGCAAACTGGCTTTGTATTGAGCCACATTTGGTTTTTCCCCTCCTTCCCCAGTAAGTGCCCGAGGTGACACGTGGATAAATATTTGGAGAGATCGCGATGAGTAGGAGCCAGCAGAGTTATGCTCCTCTGACCACTTTGTAGTGACAACAACCAAATCATGCTGTTTATGTGTGCCATATATTTAACCTAGCCATGTGCCACAGACTCAACTGAATATCAGACAGCAATTCTGCAGTCAGCAGTTACATGGTGAGGTATTCACCCCACTCTCTGTAGGGATTGCACAGTTTGTCAAATTAGGGAAGAGTTAAACATTACTGCTGTGGTTTTTATCTAAAAAAGTGAACGAGTTTGGACGTGGCTGTTTCCTGAGTAAAAACATTTGGCATCACATTCTGTTTTGCTAAGAACTGAGATATCAGCCTCTAACTTAAGTCCAAATCTCTTTTTGATGACAAAGGCACTCAATTTCTTCTCACTGTACTTATTTTTAATGGAAACTGAACCGAGTACGAGCAAATCTAACTTTGCTTGGAGTCGGCCACAACACAACGAAAATAAATAAAGTTTATTTTTGTTCGTTTGAATTTTGTCTCCAAGTTGAACCTGAGCTGTCGTGTGTGTTTTTTGTCACATGTAAACAAAAAGTGCTTCATTAGCACCTGATGAACTTGATATGATCTGCCCTCACTGGTTCCACCTGCTCTCTGTTTTGAGCAGTTTTTTATCATCATGATCATCATCTCATCATCTTTTCTCTTTCACTCTCTTGTCCAAACTGGTTGAAACAGTTGACTTTCCGCGATGATTACGATTCTCTTCTCACCGTTGTCGAGAGCAGGACGAGTTGGCATGCTGGGGTTTCCCAATAACGCTTTTAAAGATTTGACTTAATTGCTTCAAAGTTGAAATGTTGGGACTTTTATCTATCTAAATAAAACCAAATAGATTTAGATGACTGTAACGTATTTTGCTCAGGTAAGAATATGGATGAAATAGTTCTGTAAAAAAGTGGTTTGATAAGTTTAAAAAGAAAAAAAAATTAAACTTAATATTTTATTTTTTTTGGTTATAGAAACTATGGCGATACAAAGTTACGTTTTAATGGGACAAAAATTGAAAATTCATTTTTAAGTGTGATCACTTAGCTCAGTCGATAATCACATACTGAACATATCAAATAGATGGTGGAAAAATGTGTTGCTATATTGTTTAAAACAAAAAACTAAACAAAAATGGATGAAATATAATCAGTGTTGGGGTAGTTACTCAAAAAAGTAATCCATTACATATTACTAGTTACTTTAAAAAAAAGTAATCCCTTACACTACTTAGTTACTGGTTGCTGAAAGTAACTAGTTACATTACTAGTTACCTTACTTTTGGATTACTCCGCAATATCACCTGAGCTGCACCATAACTCGATTGCCAATGAACAACATATACAGGACTGTCTCAGAAAATTAGAATATTGTGATTTTCTGTAATGCAATTACAAAAACAAAAATGTCATACATTCTGGATTCATTACAAATCAACTGAAATATTGCAAGCCTTTTATTATTTTAATATTGCTGATCATGGTTTACAGTTTAAGAAAACTCAAATATCCTATCTCAAAAAATTTGAATATTCTGGGAATCTTAATCTTAAACTGTAAACCATAATCAGCAATATTAAAATAATAAAAGGCTTGCAATATTTCAGTTGATTTGTAATGAATCCAGAATGTATGACATTTTGTTTTTTTTAAATTGCATAACAGAAAATAAAGAACTTTATCACAATATTCTAATTTTCTGAGACAGTCCTGTGGCTGGAACCTTATTACTGCAGTGCCCAGATCAGCACAAATGTGTATTCACGTAAAATCCCGTAAAATCCCATAAAATCACGTTTAAGGATGATTTATGGTTCTGCGTTACACCAACGCAGAGCCTACGGCGTAGGGTACGCGGCGACGCGCATCATACGGTGTGCGTCGCCGCGTAAACTACGCCGAAGGCTCTGAGTCGATTTAACGCGGAACCATAAATCAGCCTTAAGTCAGACAAGTGTTGCGCAACACGTGAAGACGCATGAAAGGCAAGTTTGATTTTCTTTTCTGTTCTCCCGTTATACATGTAGCTGAAAAGCTTAAAGTAACTAAAGTAACGTAATTTTTTTTTGTTTTAGAGTAACTATAACGGGATTACCCAAATTACCACTGTAACTCGTTACATTACTGCGTTACTGGCGAATGTAATCTCGTTACAGTACAAAGTAACGCGTTACACCCAACACTGCATATAATATATTACTCCTTGGTTATGCCATATTTTTCATATTATGTGGAGATAGATAGGTATAGTATAGGCAAGTATACATATATTCGTTAAACTACAAAAAAGAGCCATTAAAATAATTGATAAAGTCGTTTATTATTCTTTTTCTATTCTAAATAACAATTCAAAGTTCACGGGTATATTGTTTAAAAATATTGCAAATTATATTCAGAGTATTAGTTAAGAGCCTTCCAGTTTGTATCCAGGATTTCTTGAAATGAATAGTAGGTCAGTATCATTTGAGAGGTTCTAGTTTTTGAAAATGTTAAAACAAGAACTGAAGTGGAGCCAAGATGTGTTTCAATTCTGGGTGGAAACTATGGCACAAATGACGCAGTCGGTTGAAATTTTGTACTTCTTTAAAAAGGTTTAAAAAAGAAATAAAGTGTAAAATGACCCACTATCATGTAACTTATGTGTAAATATGAGATATTGGTTTATTAGTGGATGCTGTGCATCTGAAGTATTGAAGTATATGTGATGCATAAATCAATTTAGGAGCTCATTTCTCTATGAGGACATCGTATGAATAAGTTTGGAATAAGAATAGGAAAATAAGATAAAAGCCCTTGCTCTTTTTTGGTTTCGTGTGTCAGCTATTAATTATATTCTTTTATATGGATTACTTTTTAAGTTGACCAAAATAAACCTATGTATGCATCCATCCGTCCTTAAAGCAGCTGAAACTAGCTCTTGGGACGGGCCCTGCAGTTTCAGTAAGGTCACTCTCTGGGGCTTCATTACTTTGAATAAGTGACACTTTACCCAAAATCATTTCATTTTTAACATCTAAATATGAATCCAGGACCTTTACAGGAGAGCTGGCTCTAACTCTCAGCCGTATTCTAGATCTAACCAATGAATTCTTCCAAAACTAAATGATTTGAATAGTTTTCTTCCTACATTCTGTTTCCTGCGTTCTGTCACTTACACCAGGTTTTCTGTTTGATTACATTTATATTTAATTTCCTTACTTCCCATTACAAATCGTAGATGCAAAGCAGATGAACGTGTGAGTTGGAATATTTGTGAATGTGAGAGCCAGGTGGTGTCTGGATTGGCTTAATTCATGTGTGGGGCGTAAATGCAGCTGACATGTTGGCTCAGTGTTTGCAGTCAGATTACAAGGTTGGGAAAGAAGCAGAGATTTGAAGGAACACAAGGAGACAATAAACTAAATGACTGTTGACATTCCCGAAACCCTAGAAAAAGGCAGAAGGTGTCAATCCTAGAAAATTAGATCTGTTTCCATAGGTATAAAGTCATGTCACAATAATCACACATCAGTCAACCTTCCGTTTATTGACAGCAGAGATGAGCTATACATGGTTAGTGGGAAAACAAAAAATCTATTATTTACCCCTCCAATCCAATTTTTCCATTATTTTACCTTACTTTAAAAAGGATTTTCAAGTGAGGTAAAATCATGAAAAAAATGGATTGGAGAAAAGAAGACAACAAATAATTTTGGAGTTTTATTTAAAAGACAGTGGTAGTATAAAGGTATTGTGGATCATGCAAAGAACAAGATGAGATACAAGGAGCAAGACCAGAGTTTAGTCCAACTGCAAATCGACTGGCTCTATAATATGATAATCCGGAGTGAAGTATACGGTAATTATTTTCAGTGTCAGTATGATAAAGATATGACGTATAAGCCTATGAGTCTTCTGAATAATCCTCCTCACAGTAGTTCAACTGTGGCATGGATACCGGTGAATACTGTACTGCGCCCTTGCGATAACATAAGATTAAGCACAGATTTGGGGACTTCCGCACTGAAAACCCACCTCTTTTCATTGGCTTTTAAATTGACATCCATGTTCCATGTATTGTGGTTTTTATCCTATCGCTAGTATCATGGTGTTCACCATAATGAATGTGGACCAGACAAAGCAAAGGAGAGGGTCGTCTGGGACCAGAAAGTCAGTGATAAGCATGTTAAAGGTAAAGGGTATAAGACCATCTTCAAGCAGTTCCTCTGGCTACAGTTGCAAATTTCATTCAGGCATTTAGAGTCCATGTCATTCCCATGACTATGGAAGGAATGGTACCCAGAACAACTTCCAAAGAGGTTCAAGGAAAACCCCAAGGTCAAGATCCATCAGTATTAGATCACACCATACATCACTGTTGAAAGCAATAAATGGAAAGAGATTACCAAAAACCAGACTGAAATTCATCAAAGGGCATATTGACAAGCCACAAAGCTTTTTATAATTTGTCTTCTCTTTTTTACAACTGTAAATATATATATATATATATATATGCAGGAGATCCAAGTAACGGGAAGAACAATGCAAACAACTCAAACTGGAGCTTAAACTGGAGGGACAGGGTAGTTTTACCCTACTGATGATGTGTTGTTGCAATAGTAGTAGTAATAGTTATTTCCCTTTTCTTTCTAATTTGCTCTCTTTCAGTAACGACAGCCGATAACGATACGATATTATAGAAGTATTTTTTTAACAACCTTGAATGAGGAACATATGACTGGAAAAAATTGTGTTTTATTTGAAAGACACAAAATACAAAACAATGCTGTGCATTTTCCCTATTGTTACAGTTTGTAATGCTTTATAACTGTTTAAGTTTTAAAGAGAAAGCCAGGCCAACCATTTTCCACAAACTGAACTAAAAGTAAATGTCAGGTTTGCATTATGATCTTCAGTTTCATACAAGTACAAATATTTAGCCACAAACTGAATAGTTTCTCTCATGTATGATTTGACTTTTTTCTTTTCCAGAACTTTAACAACTAAAATTAAATAAATAAATAAAAGTAAATAAATACATACAATTTTACATCATAAAACAGATTGATTCAGCTCCCCTTATAAGTGTAAGAGGAGATTTATTTTTGTTAAGAAGGTTATTTTGGTAATTGAGGGTTCATTATTTTATAAATATATTCTTTATATTCTGATGTAAATCAGGGACTATAATGACACTAGTCAGTTTATCTTTAGTGATTAGTCTGTTTTAGATTGGGCGGAGTGATACGCCACAGTACGGCACTAGGTGCTGTGTTGATGTTCTAAAATCCTACACTGTTGAGGGACATTAAAGTACACTGGAACTCAGCAGAAGTTGTCCCCGTGTTTATCCTACTCACAACCCCAAAAAGGTTTAATTTAATAAGGTAAGGCTTAACTCTACACCAGCTTTACATAAGTAAAGTTCAGAGCTCAAAACCCCCCAAGAGTCCCGTGATCGGGACCAAAACGGTACTAGTTTCTTCTGAGCGGAGGAAGATTTTGGTCCGCGGGTCGAGGCGCGGTCAGCACCAATACACTGCGCTTTACTAGTCAACACAATATAAACTATTAATATTAATAACCCAATACCACGATACAGTTCGTCACCTCCACGACACGTATCGTGACGTTTTTGTATTGCGAAATTTCGTGGCACGATATATTGTTACACCCCTAGAACGAACGCAAGCTATTGTTAGTTAGCATCACAGGTAACCAGCATTTGCCAAGAATGTTTTCCAATAATGTTTTCATTAATAAATATATATATATATATATATATATATATATATATATATATATATATGTGTGTGTGTGTGTGTGTGTGTGTGTGTGTGTGTGTGTGTGTGTGTGTGTGTGTGTGTGTGTGTGTGCAATTGATAAGCAGCAGGTGTAAGTTTTCTTAAACGTGAGAGTGAAGGTGAAAGTGCTCTACACCAGCCCTTTTGACTATCTAATCTAACAAACTTTATTTGGACCTGAGACAGATTGTATCTCTTTCTGTACTTCACTGCCTGTGATTTTAGTTGTAGATACAAAGACAGAAGATTGTGATGGATGCTGTGTGTATTGTTGATAATGCATTGATGTTTGTGTAGTGTGGTGTGATGTGAGTAGATGAGTGTATGATGTTTTGTGGTTATGCCGATTTGTCCCAGAGCTGAAACAGTGAGAGCTGAACACACATAAAGCAGTGATGGTGACATCCAACCCAAACTTCAGGCTGAATCATACTTAGCACTGATGTGTTGGGTCAATGTCATGCAGTAAACCAATCAATCAGTCAATCTTTAAACAACCAAGATTGAGTTCTTGCCTCACGTTTAAGAACAAATAGAAACTAAAACAAACACAGTGATAATTAAAGACATAAAAAAATAAAATTACTAGTAAAAAAAAAGCCAATAAAATCTCAAATTGCTAAAAATGACCTTAAAAGTGACTTTTAGGTGCCAAATGCCATCCTAAATAGATAAGTCTTCAGTTTTGACTTGAACTGAGGCAAGTTGCTTAGAGTACGTACATGTAACTCTGATGGTAGTGTGTTCCTCATGGACAAGGGACTACAAAGGAACGGTCCCCCCAATTCCTTGATCTAGTCCGTGGTATCTCTAACAAATGTTCGCCAGCAGAAGGTAAAGCTCTGCTAGGTTGATGAAAACTTCAAATCTCACATATGGCGCTTTTCCATTAGTACCTACTCGACTCTACTCATCTCAGCTCGGCTCAACTCAACTCGGCCTGGTTTCTTTTCCACAACAATTCAGCAGCTGGAGCAGAAGTAGGAGGTTGGAGTGAAGCTGCTGTGACGTATTTGATTGTTTGATCTAAACGAAAAAGACAACACTAAAGATGTAGAACCTGGAGGAGATGATAGATGTGCTGCTGGGTCTGTGGCTTGTGTTCGATAAGATAAAAAATGAGAGTGAGAGAAACTTCAAGCGGCGACGCTTTTTAATTTGTTTTTTTGTTTGTCACGGCGCTGCTGAAAAGTCAGCTGGAGTCGTGAGCAGCTATGAAGAGACAGAGCTCCTGGTGGATCTGGTCGTTCCTTATCTCCGTCTAGATCCCTTTTTAATTCTCTCCTCAGCACCAGGTTTATGAACATCTGACCCTCAGAGTTGGATCACCACACAGACTTCTGCTGCCATTGCCTGTTGAATAAAATGAACAAGAATCCGTCAGAGTCTCTTTGTCTGATTTCCTCCTCCTGACTCAGACGTCTGACTCCAACCCCCCGACCAATCGGTGGCCTGTAGTGTGATGATGTCAGATACAGCCGACTCAGCCGCTTAGAACCTCGGCAGAATAGATACAGAAAAAGTATCTACTCGGCACGTTAGACCCCTGGTGGGAAAGAACCAAACCGAGGCGAGTCGAGTCGGGCTGAGTAGCTACTAGTGGAAAAGCGCCATAAATGGCGCCCCCTCAACTCACTGAGCTATCCATGGCCGGCATTGCATTTTTGATAACAGAAAAGCAACGTATTATCCACAGAGTCCACAAAGCTTTTAAAAGAAACCGTCCTGATGACTGATGAGACAAAACTGGAGTATTTTGACAAATCCCATCAGCTTTATGTTCACATAAATAAAGAAGACTGTAGCTGCTGTGAAACATGGAGAGGGCTCAGTTTTGTTCTGGGGAGCTTTGCTGCATCTGGCACAGGCTGTCTCGAATATGTGCAATCAAGACTATCTACGCATTCTGGACTGAAATGTGCTGTTCAGTGTCGGAAAGCTTGGTCTTAATAGACGGCTTCTGAGAGTTACAGAAAATTCTCAGAAATAATCTCGAAAGGCTGTGCAACAAAATATTAAGTTGAGGCTCTCCATCATTTTTGTCCAGGCTAGACACATTCATTGGTCCTACAATCTCTGTTTTAAACAGCATGTTTTCAGACCTCCTTAAATTGTTCAATCACCAACTTTTTATTAAAGGAGCTTGAGGCTCCTTTTAAGAAATGAGACTCTCTAGCGCCACCCTTCACCACGGCGGCCGTTGGGGGTACTGCAGCCAACAGTGAAGCCGGCACGGGAGAACGGGGAGAACGTGCATGCAGCGTCATGTGACGTCACATCCACAGCCCAGCGAGGGAAAATCGGGACCGAATTGCAGCACATTTTGCAGCACACAGCCTGTTCAAGGCAACGGAGAGATACACTAGAGGGCTCATTCTTTTGGGTTTGGAACGCTTCATCTGACATTATTACTAGAAAACTTAAAATGTATACGGATTTTTTTCATAAATCCTGCCACAATCCGGCCTCAAGCTCCTTTAAATTAGTTGAAGCCCAATAATGCAAAAATGGATGTATATTAACAAATAAAAGAAAAACAAAAAAAGAAGAGATATATATTCTAGCACTAGCATGGCAGCACCTGTGTCCAACTGGACTCTCTCAGCAGTCTGACCAGCACGGATCCAGTTCAATTCAATTTTATTTATATAGCGTCTAATACAACAAAAGTTGTGTCTAGGTGCTTTCCAGAGACCTAGAACATGAACAGCTGGACCCTCCTATGTGATTTTGTGCTTGTGTTGTTCTCTCAGATGTAAGTCGCTTTGGATAAAAGCGTCTGCTAAATGACAGTAGTAGTAGTAGTTGTAGTAATTAAAAATCAAGATGATGAGATGTAAAACAAAGAGTACATGTCATATTGAAAGCAAAGATATGGAAGTGAAAGCTAGGAATCAAAACTGCTGTTGTCACCATTGCAAAACCATTATCGTTATCCAAGGTTCCAAGCCACCGTATAGACTGTAAAAGGAGTAAAAACGCTATAGTTAAAGATAGCAGTAATAAAGACATCAAATGAGGCCGCAGAACTATAAAACCAACACAGACTCAAGCAGTGTGCTGCAATAAAACAGCGTCCTATGATAGCTAAAGAAATACGAGTAGGGAATCGCATGAGGAAAAAGTGAATGTTAACAGCTGGGTTTAAGATTAAACCATAAAGCAATTTCATTGAATAATCATTACGTGCTTCCGGTGCAATGTAGCCATGCTGCAGCAGTGAACACAGAAAGGTCACAACATAAGTGTCATGACAGTAAATGTATTGAGGTGTTTCTTGGCTACATGCAGGTTCAGACTTATTCTTGGATTCCCTAACACAACGCGGCGATGGCTGATGGCATTTATTTTACAGTATGTTTCTTCTTATTTCACTACCTAAACATAACAAATACTGACCTTATCTTTAGACAATGTGAACACCTACTCATGTAAGCCCTCTTGAGAAACAGATACCGCTCAAGGGTGAGAGGAGGGTTTATAAGAAACCTTTGAAAACTGTGCATTCACAGGAGAAATGAAGACTGTTAATACATTTGTGGTACGCTCTTATGAACCACAAATGATGGATTCATGACATCTTTATAAAACAACATGTTTACATTTGTTTATTATCATGAAAGTTCTGTTTTGAGATTGGTTGCATTATAATTAATAGTAGGAAAAAGGACAGACGGCTTAGGCCCAGTTTACACATAGCCGGGTATTTACAAAAACGGATATTTCCCCCTCTACGTTTTGAAAAATTCCATCGTTTACACGAGATTGTTTCAAAATCTCTTCGTTTACACAAACCCGCATAAATACGCTGTTAAGGTGCTATGAGCAGCCAAACCTGCAGGGGGCAGTGTAACGAGAAGATAAAGTCATGCTAACCAATCAGAATCATGGAAAAAAACGTCAACAAATGACACGTGTGAAGCCTGAATAATATGGTTCCGCGTTTTTCAGAAATGATCATTTTTGGTGACTTTGAGCTCCGTTTTCATGTAAACCAACGGCCAAAACGCATGAAAACACCACAGTTTTTGCTCCGTGTAAATGGGGCCTTAGACAGAATGACTAAATGACCAAAGTCTGGTCAAATGCACAGCTGAGATGCCATCAGTTTAATTTAATTTTATCTCGTTCAATCATACGCTGTCTGTCCCAAAAAAGTCAATACCTGGAGTTTTTCCCCTGTCACTGTTTAGTTTAAGGTTTTTCTCCCACGAGGGGAGTTTTAACCTGCCATTGTTTATGTAATAATTGCTTGGAGTCATGTTCTGGGTCTCTAGAAAACACCTAGAGACAACTTCTGTTGTAATAGACGCTATATTGATGAAATTGAATTGAAAAAATGTTATTGAATTTAACTCAGCAAATAAGTACAAGCCTCCCATTGGATAATTATTGCATGGATGATTATTTTTCAGCTGGCAAGTTATTTGACCTGAACTGATGCAGTCATTTGCTTCTCATTTCTTGCAACAACCATGTCCAAAGACACATCCTTTGTTCAATGGAAATAATGTTAATCTGCTTTAGAAGGATCGGATTCTTGGCATGCATCATGCAAAGAAAACATCCAAAGAGATTCCTGAAAGTACTGAAAATGAGTTAAGGACTGTCCAAGGCATGGGGAGCCATCATCTTTGAGGAAAGAATTAGGTCGGAAAATTTATTTTGAGTGATCATGATTCACTTAAACATTTGGTGACATCATGTTGTAAAATAGAAAAAACAGGAGAACTCACTGCTGTGTTTAATAGTGAAAGTAAGAGCATTTCCACACACACAATGTGAAGGGAACTGAAGGGACTGGGACCAAAAAGCTGTGTAGCCATAAGATAGCCACTTTTTCCACACATTGGATAAAAGTCTAGGTTCAGCAACGCTGTGAGCTCAAGGATGGGGGTCAGCTGACTACCTGAACGTACTGGATGATCAGGTTATTCCATCCATGGATTTTTTTTCTTCCCCGATGGCAATTGGCGTATTCCAAGATGACAGTGCTAGAATTCATCAAGCTCAAATTGTAAAAGAGTGGTTCAGGAAGCATGTTCAACCATGTTCACACATAGGCTGGCCAGCACAAAGTCCAGACCTGAACCCCATTGAGAATCTGCTGGAGAAGACTGCAGTGGGCCGGGCCCACTCCCCCACCATCAATGCAACATCTTGGTGAAAAGAATTATGCAACTCTGGTTGGAAATAAATGTGACATTGAAGAAGCTTTCTGGAATGATTCCACAGCGAATCCGTGCTGTAATTAATCAATCAATCAATCAATCAATCAATCAATCAATCAATCAATCAATCAACAAACCACCCAACCAACCAACCAACCAACCAATCAAACAAACGTTATTTATGTAGCACTTTTAAAAGATAAAATGCAGCATAAAGTGCTTCACAGTAAAAACAAAGTCAATCTCACCCATCCACCCACACACTCCCCCATCAACCCTAATCCCTATTGATGATAAAACACAGTCAAGGATTAAAAGAAATATGGCGCTTTTCCATTAGTACCTACTCAGCCCGACTCCACTCGGTTTGGTTCTTTCCCACTAGGGGTCTAACATATCGAGTAGATACTTTTTCTGTAACTACTCACTGATGAGAAATCAGCTGGAGCCGAGAGCGGCTGAGAAGAAACAGAGCACCTGGTAGATCTGGTCGTTCCTTATCACCCGTCTACATCCCTTTTTAATTCTCTCCTCAGCACCAGGTTTATGAACATCTGACCCTCAGAGTTGGATCATGAAACAGACTTTTGCTGCCATTGCTGGTCGAATAAAATGAACAAGAAGCCGTCAGAGTTGCTCTTTCTCTGATTTCCTCCTCCTGACTCAGACGTCTGACTCCAACCCCCCGACCAATCAGTGGCCTTCTCTTCTCAGCACCAGGTTTATGAACATCTGCACCTCAGAATTGGATCATGAAACAGACGTTTGCGCTGTATAACAAAATCGACGCAAGTCGTTCTCGCGCTGACTCCCGCTTCCTGATTCAAACGTCTGACGGCCCCGCCCCCCGACCAATCAGAGGAGTGTATTGTGATGACGTCAGATACAGGGCCGACTCAGCACGCTTAGAACCTCGGCAGAATAGATACAGAAAAAGTACCTACTCTGCACGCCTCTACCCGCCTCGGCCCGTAGCGGAAAAGCGCCGGAGAAGTGGCGAGTAGAGGCGCGCTGAGTAGGTACTAGTGGAAAAGCGGCAATAGATCCAGTAGTACCGGGACTAAAACCTTGTGCCTGTCCACAAGATCATGGATGATTTTTTTTATAAGGTTGTTTCTTGCAATAATATATGTGCAATATCTGCCAATCTGCCAGTGTACCTCACAAAACTCCACCTGCTTTTTTTGCACTGTTTCTTCTTCCAACCAACTGTATATACTGTTCATATTCTGTGATTATACATATTTTATATATATTTTTTGTATTTTTTTATATATTTTTTATTTCTGACTTTTCAGTCTTTTTACCCCTCCCCTGCATGTGTGTGCTAAGTGTACTGCTGCCAACAAAAATAAGTTTCCCCACTGAGGGAGAAAATAAAGGATATCTTATCTTATCTTATCTTATCTGTACTGTGGTTCATCCTAAAACCAGATTGAAATCTCTTCAATCATTATTTTGATTAAAACATCATTCAACTGGATACAAACGAGTTTCTTTAAAATTTCGCATAAAAATGGAAAGTTGGATACTGGTCTATAGTTTAATTAAAACATCAGGATTCGGAAGGGATCTCACCATGGCTGTTCTGAAGGCAGATGGAAAGATGCCTGTCTGAAGAGAGCAATTCACAATATTTAAAAGCTCACCCTCAAAGAATTCAGTAATTTTCAGTAATGAATTTGGCAAAGTTCTTTCCTGTTTTTTTTGCACAGTTTTTTTTTCTTTCCCGTACTGCACTACTTTTTTATTTTTCATTCCAATGTATATACTGTTTATATTTTGTAATTATATTTATTTTTTTATTTTTTTACCCTTACCCTGCATGTGTGTGTTATGTGTACTGCTGCTGCACAAAGTGAATTTCCCCATTGAGGGTGAAATAATCTTATCTTATCTTTAACTTTGGTGATGTATATTTATTGTTTTCCTTGTAGAATCAAAGCTAAAAGCAGACCAACAATATGTTGTTACATTGTATTCGTAAAATGATTTTTTCGTTTTTCTAATCGCATAATTATGTGGTATGCTTTTGTATTAATGTCCAATTCTATTTTGTGCAATGGATGTCATAACAAATGTACAGACATGATGATGAAGTGCTTTTCTCTCAATCACATATTTAGCTTTCTTGAAAGTCCAGGAATATGTTGTGGATAAATGGATGAACAGGATTAATGATGTATAATAATTAATGGACCTGTTGCAGTCATTCCCACACAGAGCTGTCTGTTGAATGGACAGAGGAAGTAAATTGTGGTTACTTTCTTCATCTTCAGTGAACCTTTTCTTTTTCCTCCTGAACCCCTTCAGCCCACACCACATCCCTTTGAGGTCAAACAAGAAAGTCCTGAGCTATTTGTTCTTCTAACTACCAGCCATCGAGATTATGCTTCCTGTTTCAACTGCCACCCTCGGGTTTCTACACAGACAATTGCTCAATGTTCAGTGTCTGTGACATTTAAGAACATCATAAACCCCTTTTTTTAAAGAATTGAACATAGTAAATATTTACCCTTACTTTTGTCTTGAAAAAAGTAAATTTCATATTTAGAAACTGATCAGGGCAGCAAAGTGGCTTGATGGTTAGCACTGTTACCTCACATACCCCTTTTCCACCAAACCGGTTCCATGGTTGGTTCAGGGCCAGTGCTGAGTTGTGAAGCGTCCTTTCTGTTTCCACAGAAAAAGAACTGGCTCCAGAAAGACCGGTTCCAAAGTAGCATCAACTGTTTGCTGGGCTAGAGGAAAGAACCGCTTACGTACAGTAAGTGGAGGGGGTGGAGTCGTTAAGACCAACGGCAATAACAAGACTGTGAGACGGCGACATTTTCAAATAAGCAACGAATTCATCTGGATGCAGGATGAATAGTAGAAGAAATAGTAACGGGCCCAGAATCGATCCTTAAGGCACACCACAAGAAATCAACCTGTAATCAGAACATGTATTACTCCAAGAAACAAATTGCTTGCTATTTGACAAATAGCTTTTGAACCATAACAAACTTGAGCCACTTAAACCAAGAAGAGAAAGTTTTTGTAATAATATATCATGATTGACAGCATCGAATGCCTTTGATAGATCAACAAATAATCCTAGTGTAATTTCCTTATTATCGGCAGCTTTGGTGATGTTATCAACAAATTGGGTGAGGCGCATAGACGTGGAGTGTTTTCTTTCTGAACCCATACTGGTGATCATATAGAATATTGTTTTCATTAAGATATTTAGCCAAACGATTATAAACTAGTTTTTCTAATATTTTAGAAAAACATGGTAGGATGGATATCGGTCTATAATTGGAAAATAATGAGGGATCATCTGCTTTAAAGATGGAAATGACTTTAGCCCATTTAAATTGTTCGGGAAATTAAGAAATTAAGAAAAAGGTTTAAAATATGAAGGAGTGGTTTGGAGATATATGGAAGGCATGTTCTGATTGTTGAGGATTTCAATTCATCAGGTGCAGATAATTTCATTTTGTTAACAACATCAATAAACTCAGATTCAGCGATAGGACAATATGCAAAAGAAGATGAAGAGCTCTTAATCCCAGAGATAGACAACGGGGTCTGTGGTATCTTGTCTGCAAGTGAACTCGCACTAGGTTGGAGTTTTTACCTGCCATTGTTTATGTAATAACTGCTCGGGGGTCATGTTCTGGGTATGGGTCTCTGGAAAGCGTCTAGAGACAACTCTGTTGTATTAGACGCTATATAAATAAAATTGAATTGAATTGAATAAATTCATTGATAATCTTCCATGTGTTTTACATATTTTTCTGAGAGTCAGTGAATTTACTCTCATAAAACTTGCGTTTTGATGACCTCAGCAGGTGATTCAATTTATTTCTATAAGTTGCGTATCTATTAAAAAATAATGGAGTGGGATTAGTGAGGTATTCTCGGTAAAGTTTATGCTTCTTGGTAATAGAATGTTTCAGCCCATTACTTAACCAAGATTTGCTTGGGTTAGATTTATTTTTAGATCTTTGAAGTGGAAAAGCTTCATCAAAGATTTTAAAATATTTGTCATGAAAGATATCATATGCTATCTGGGTGTCATTTTCAGCTTCAACAGCAGACCAAGTAATGGTGGATAATCCATCAGTGAATTTAGTTATATTGACATTGTTGAAGTGGCGAAGGAGAACCTCATCAGGTCTAGTACAAGAGTTTGATTTCAGAATTGAGGGCTCAAGATAAAACACAGGAAGATGGTCAGACAGGTCGCAGAACAAAATACCAGGTATCCCCACAGCACAATAGGAATTAGTGAAAATATTTTCGATCAGTGTTTCATTTGTAGCAGTAATTCGTATGGCCCTTGTTATAAGGGAGAAGAAAGACAAGGCATTAAGATGGTTAATAAATTGAGATGACAGATTGTTTAAGAGATTAATGTTGAAGTCACCCATAATATAGCAGGTCTTTTTTTCGTTGGTAATCTTACTGAGGGTAGTATAGAAACAATCAATGAAGCAGCTGATGTTAGAATTTGGTGGACTATAAACACAGCTAATTATAATATTACTAGGGAAAGGCTCAGCAAGCTCTAGAAAGAGTTGCCTTCGCTTCATCTCCTATTAGAGTAACAAGATCATTACGAGTGGAAGATTTAATGTTCTCCTTCACAAAGAGGGACACTCCCCCTCCACAACGTTCAGATCTAAAACAGGGATAGTGGTTATAATTATTCATAGAAAACACTTTCTGGCTATTCAGCCAAATTTCAGTCAAACCAATGACTGAAAAGTCAACAGGGAGCATACCAAGATAGTCAATAAGATTATCAAATTGTTTAGGTAGACTACGAACATTAAGGAAGAGAAGCAATTATCATTAGTGATATTTTTATCCACACAGAGCGACTTTAAGGAGTCTTTAGAAAAATAAGAGCAGGTTAGAGGATCTTGTTTAAAGTCAGTGAAGTTCGTATCAGGGTCAGCATCAAAGAAAGGCAGAAAGAACTTATCATCATTGGAGTAGCTAGTACCTGTAGAATGGAGTTGGTATGAGGTGTCCGAGTCCATAAAAGGCAAATGGAAATTTAAGCCTTTTTGGGCAAGGCCTACCTCTCAGATGGGGCAGGGTGGGGTGGATGAACCACCAGCTGGTCGTATTTCAGGTAGGCTACGTTTCCTTGATTACGTGCCTCTCTGAGCTGGGGGAGAAGCTCTTTCCTTCTAAGCCGTACCTTTTCTGAGTAGTCCTCGTTGATATAGAGCTTGGTGCCCTTCAGGCATTTGGCTCTTTTGAGAATTTCATCTTTGTCTTTGAACCGCAGGAGTTTCACCACCACGGATATAGGTCGACCTTCAGCATCAAACTTCCCCATCCTGTGGGCTCTCTCTAGCTCAATGTGTGCGGGGTCCATCTTTAGATGTTCTGATATTAGCCTTTTCACCTTGGTCTCAGACTCATGCCATGTTTCAGATTTGGTGTCAGGAATGCCGTCAAACAGAAGGTTGTTGCGTCTGGATTGGTTTTCTAGATAATCCATTTTGGATAACAGATTATCTAGAGATGATTGGATACCAACCAGATCCTTGCTCACTGATTTGTGACGTTCCAGAGAGGTTTGAAATCCAAGCTTTAGATCTTCCAATTCAGCTTGAGAATATTCAAGACTCTGAATAATGTTTCCAACTTCACTGCTGAAACTGTCCATTCTTTTGTAGTGGTGTCCAGGATCATTTGAACAAATAATTTATATGACTTTTCTTGCTGGTCTAACAGATCTTTGTAGAATATTTTTTGTTGATCAAGCGGTTCATGAAGGACTGAGATTGTACCTCCTCCTCTGGGCTGCTTTTCTTTGGTGGCATGGTGGAAAGCTGCTATCTCCTGGGCCTGGTGGTAGCTACTGCAGCCTGGGCCTGGTGGTAGCTACTGCAGATTGGGCCTGGTGGTAGCTGGGCAGCAGAGCAGGCTGGGTACAGCAGGGCCTCTGGCTGGATGGATGTAGCAGGCTAGCTAGCTAGCTAAGAGACTAAAAGCTAGCCAAAGATGCAGAGCACAAAATCCACCAAGTTTGATAAAAACCTCCAAGGTAAAACAGACAATGGTACATAAGCAGTAAAAACACCATAGGTGAAAATGTCTAAAGAGACTAAAATCCAATAAAAACAGCTAGAAACAAACTCTCTACTTAGAAGTGGATGTCTCTCTGATCACCGATCATTTGTGTTGCCTGCTCTTCTCCTCCATGCTTGCAGGGCTGTTCTCCAGGTACTCTGCCTCCCTGCCACAGTCACCCAACATGTAAGTTTGGCTAATTGATGTGGTTTGAGTATACGTGGCCCTGTGATCTACGGGTGACCTTTCCAGTGTGAAGCCTTGTATTTTGCCCCAAAGAGAGCTAGGATAGGCTCTCTGAATAGGAATAAGTGGGGCTAGATAATGGATGGATGAATTTAGTGGCAGCAGCATGTCTCAAAAAGGATCTATTGCTAACATCCACTCTAGGACACTCTCAGGGGATCTTTGTCCCCATTTCAACTGGTCAGAGCTGTTTTGACAACACAACAGGGACCTAAATATCAGACAAATTGTCATAATGGCCACGGTTACATGATGTTTTTTAATTCGGAATTAATTATTCCGAAATTAAATTAAATTTTCCTTCGAGTTTACATGGAAATAGTAATTCCGAATTGAGGTCATGGAAAACACGTTTGATCGGCTTTATCCAATTCCGCTTAAGATCTGGGGGTTGGGAAGGGTGATTGGATAGGGGGGCGGACCGGAAGTTGCGTCTACCGAAAATTACGTCTACCGGAAGAAAAACAAACTTAGCCGCTACATCTTTGAAAAGCTCACAATTTTTTTGTTTCCTGCCATCTGTTCTTTTAATTATTTCCAGGTCCTCCAAGCTATTTATTAAATAAATGATCTCTGCTCTTGACCAGCGTTTACTGCGTGCTGCATCTTGAAACTTTGTTTGGAAAACAAGCCCAGCGCAGAATATAAGCGTCATGGAGACAGACGGGCGAGGGAACGAGCAGCGCAGAAATACTTTATTTAGAATTAATTTAAAGTGGAATGAGTGTATACATGATCGCGGAATTATTCAATTCGGATTTAAAATCGGAATAAACCAGCCACTTACTTCGGAATTAAGTTTAATTCGGAATAGCCATTTTCATTCGGAATAAGGGGTTTACATGGTAATTTGTAATCATTTTAAATCGGATTTAATTTTAATTCTGAATTAAAGAAGAATTAAACTTCCAATGTAAACGCACTCAATGTTATGGCTGATAGATTACTAAAATACCTCAATTGTTGGTTCAGAAAGTTTGGACAGCTCATTAGCTTTGACTTCATGAACCTAGGAGCAGGGTCCCTATCTGAGTGTCACCTTGAACAGGGAGAGTGAAGTGTGTTTTGCTTGGGTGAACTCCACTTTCACACGCAGTCCTCCCCTGGATGAGGTCTAAAATGTTCATGTCAGCGGTGCACGTGTAAAACCAGCGTCTTGGAGCCTGCCGGCAGTGAGACAGGTACCGCGCCTGTGAGTGACAGCAGCAGACAGTCTGTCCAGCTGCTCAGTGAGACAGGCAGTAAAGGGCCATGATTGACAAGAGGTCTTGTGGCTCGCGCCTCGGCACGCCACTCATCCACCACTTCCTGGGTCTTTTGTGTCTCCAACACACACACACACGCACGCACACACACACTCTCACACACACACACACACACACACATACACACACACACACACACACTCACAAACACCATCTGCTGTGGTAATTCACAGGCTGCATGCCGGAGCACCACAGCCTCCTCTCTCACTTTGCTTTCCCCTATTCATCCCTCTTTCACTCACTCGTTGTCTTTTCTTTGCAGGGAGAAAGCCAGGCTATTCAGAACTTTTGTTTGTAGTACCCCCTCCAACATACACACACACTCACCCACACAGACCAACTCTCTCTCCCTCTCTTTCTCTCTCTATCGTTCACTTGCAATAATTCTACTCCACTCATAAGAGGACAGCAGTCTTGTTTTGAAGAGTTTTCCAATTTATCTAAATTTTCACGGAGCCCAGAGCAGCCCTGGCGCAGCTCCATTCAGGAGCGGTTCTGACAGCAGGTTATTCTGGTTTAATCTCCATTTATGTCATTATTTATTTAATTTTTACAAGATTTTTTACAGTTGAGCAGACAATAAGGGCAATGTTTTTTTTCTTCGGTTAAGGCCCATTACTTGATGTAATAGTCATACTTGTCAGACAGCTATATTCAGTACCTGGGCCACATGGTGGCTTGGTGGTTAGCACTGTTGCCTCACAGCAAGAGGGTTCCTGGCCCTGCCTTGTGCCTGTAATGAGCAGGGAAAGGCTCCAGCAGACCCCGTTACCCTGTACAGGATCAAGTGGGTACAGACAATGGATGGATGGATATTAGGGCTGAAACGATTTCTTGAATAATTCGAATAATTTGATTACAAAAAATGATCGAGGAATTTTCTCTCTCTCGAGGAATCATTTTATTTTGCCAGCTTAAAGCAGGTATTTCGCCCGGACTACGTTTAAAGCAGCATAACGCGCTGACGCCACGCACATAAAGGTAGAAGAAAGAGGCGGCGAATATGTTTGGTTTTAACTAAAAGAAAAGGCGTAAAATGTCAAAAGTGTGGGAGCATTTCAAGCTGGACACCAAGGTGAACACTGTTGCAACTGGGTAGTTGTCAATTTTAAAACTTCAAGTAGCGCCGGTGCCTAATGTGCTCCAATCCAGCAGGTCTCATCATTTTATTTTGAACACTACCAAAACTCAAAATCTTATCAAGACTTTAACTTAAAACTTAACTAGAACTTAAAATTTGCTTATTTATTAATTTTTTTCTAGTCACATTTCCTGAGATGCAATTGCTGTTGGCTGTTTTAAACAATGTGCATCTAAAAATAAAGACATTGATTGTCTAAATAAGGAAACCAGTGGTTCATTATTAGGTGAAATGTTTTATTTTCTTATGTATCTTTATAATTGCTTTTTAACTAAACCAAAAAATGTTTAATCCGATTACGTGATAAATTAATGGAATTTTCAGTAGAATACTCGATTACTAAAATATTTGATAGCTGCAGCCCTAATGGATATGATCAATACCTTTAAGGACGAGAGGCCTCAGACTGCTTTTTCAAAACTATTTTCTTAAACTGCAATACAGTAATAAAAGATATTTATGAAGGATTAAAATATATTCTTTCGTACATCCAGAGGTTGCTGATGACGGACGTTTTTTCAAGTTTATTATCGTTTCTTTCCACCAACCCAAGTCTTGCTCTTAGGGGGCCTGGATCTTAAAATACCTCATGATGTAATCTGTGAGGTATTATCCAGTGCTTGAGCAGCTACGATTCTCAAGCACGCCCAGGGAAATATGGAATTGTGTGCAATGTTAAAGAAAGCTAATGCGATCAGCCTCCAAAATCTCTTTTCTATGCAATTCTCCTAGATTGTGTGATTTCATTGTAATTGATGGTTTCTTCTGCTGCTGATTAAAGCCTGAGGTGATTGCTTGAGTTAAGCTTTTTTATTGACTGACGCAGCTGATCATAGCGTCATCAGACATAATAAAGACTTGGTCTACTTCTCCAACAATTTACACATTAGCAGCAGATGGTTTTATCAAATACGGAGCATAACATCATAACTTCCTCATTGGGTTGTGCAAAAGGGGTTTATAATGAATACTCTACGAAAGCACAAGGGAAATTCATTCGTATAGCACATTTTATACTGCTTTATATAAAAACATTAGAAATGCATTAAAAAGTTAAAGGTTTTAAAAGCAGAATATATAACTAAAGAAAGACATAAGTTAAAAAAGCATCAAACAAATGAGATGCAAGATACTCCGAAATAGTGACTTAAACTTCAACTCAACAAAAAAAGTCCAATAATGATGAGCAGCTCCAAGACATTTTCCTGAGCCGAATGAATGAAAGAAAAAAAATCCGCTAAAAAGCGTTTGAGCTGCAGCCACCTGGTCTTTTTGTGATCACATATTGTAACAATCTGATTCATTTTGTTAACACAAAATAGTGTTGGGCTGTTATGATTTTATCCACCCCCCCTTTGGTTTCTTTTTTGTTAGCAGCAAAAGGACAAACACCTAACGGCTCTGTGAGTGAACTATAAACACAGACATGCGGGACGGATTATGTCACCATCACGGAGGAGAGACTAAACACTGATACCTTAACTGTAGGAAAGTACAGGTATTTCCCAGGCTGTTCTTTTGCTTGAAAACTGTTTAGGCATTTCTTTATCATGACCACATTATAAATGAGCTGAACCGGCATTTTACATTCAATTCAACCACTAAGCTGCAGTTTCTTTCAAGATTTAATTTTCATTTCTGTCTTAATTCTGTTTGTTGTAATACCCAACTCAACTTAGCACAACTTTACTACCTCATCCAGCTTAGCAATAGCCGGTTAAAGTGTTCCCAAATTCAGTTTTTCCTGTTTAAACAAGGTATGTCAAAGCTGTATTCAACACTGCAGTATTTTTTTTTTTCATTCATGATTAACAAATGGACATTTCCGGAAATATGACCCTCTGCCCAACCTGTAGTTTGGAGAAACAAGAAAGTGCAACTGTAACCGTAGACTAAAGCACAACGTACAGTTTAGGATGCACCTCATATTAGGGGAAAAAATGCTTTATATAAGTTCAGCTTGTTGGACCAAAGTTTAACCTCTCAGAACATGCAGAGCAGAATCAGAAATGTAAATCTTGACAAATATTTGATTTAATAACATTATGTATATTGCCAACACAAAAATCCACATTTAGGTCAAACATTTTTCACTAAGCAGACTAAATTAACTAACTAACTAATTTAAGAATCACTGTTACATTAATCTTACCCCTTTGGGACAGAGAGTGGAACCCATTTATTTAGCCCTAAACACTAAACGGGGCAAAACTTATGTTAGCCTCCCTCTTATACATACACACATATATATATATATATATATATATATATATATATATATATATATATATATATATATATATATATATATATATATATATATATATATATATATATATATATATATAATGCTCCATACTATATGAAACGATTACAATAATAATAATAATTGTTGTTGTAATAATAATATTTATATACCAAAAAATGTAATGATTGGTCTTTGGTTTCCTTTTGTTTTCACTCTTCTATAGATTGTTTTTTTTTTTGTTTCCTCTAAGCATTGATTATTTACTTTCTCCGTTAGTTGTTTTTCTGAGATCCGTTTTCTGTTTATTTTTTACTTGATTTTTCTGTGATATTTATGTTTGTCTTCCTTCGAAGATTAGGCTTCAGCCTACACCGTTTGGTTGGTTTATTCCTTACTTCTTTGTTTTCTTATTTCTTTCCTACAAAAGGAAATGAAATGCAATGTATTGTATCAATTGAAACTGATCGACCAAATAAATTACTACTCCTACTACTACTACCCTTATGATCAGAGTGAACCTCTTAAAATGTGTTGAGTCAGAATCATGTGAGTGTTAAGCATGTGGTGACTGCATGGCGTTGTAACTTAAATAGATAATCACCACAATTCCTTAGAGCGCTCATTCATAAAGTTGAGATTTGCTGCATCGCTGTAGCCCCTTTATTGTGCGCTGCTGTGCTGTGTTAGTTGCATGCAGGTAGGAAGGCATTAACATTGTGTAGCGCCAGTTATGGCCCTGGTCCGCCTTAGGAGTAGTAACAGAGCCATAGCTTGGGAAAAATTAGTGCTTTGTTAACTGGCGAAGCAGAAAGGTGTAATTAGGGTGCAAGAATGGCCGCAAACTCCGCAGAAAGGATCAAGTCTATTCTTGTGGATAGGCTCGGTATTGTATTTCTAGTCCAGTCTGCTCTGCATGTGAACATCAAAGACTTTATAGTGCTTGACCACCTCCACCTCTACCATAACCTCATTTATGAGTGAATAACTCAGAGGCTCAAAAAAATGACCAACAAATCGCTGAGCCATCTCCTATGCCAAACACTTATCTAGTATGCTAAATATCTGGAACTATCAGCAACTCTTCATCTGAGCGTCGCCAGTTCACACGCCAGTGAGAGCACGACACAGGGATGATGCTGCTGAGAGAAGGGGGGGAAACACACAAAGCAAGGGAGAAAACATCATTCTACAAGGAATCAACAGCAAAGAAAACTGGAATCATGGCAACAAATCATCATACCGATGGCGTGCAGGTCTTGCTTCTTTCCTCTGCACATTCTCAGATAAATAAATTTGCATTTGTGCCATTTCCAGTGTCATTTCTGGTTTGTATTTTGTTGCCAATTTATTATGTGTGAACACAACTTCAGGACTGCAAGGCAGCACCTAATGTTGACTGTGTCTGGCAACGTCGTCTTTCCCTCCATATTCAGCCTGTGGCAGCTTGTGTCCTGTCTCTCACCCTCAGTCAGCCGATCCTTGCTCCAGCACTTAACATGTTCATGTTCTGGATCTCTGGAAAGCGTCTAGAGACAACATCTGTTGTATTAGACGCTATATAAATAAAATTGAATTGAATTGAATTGAACAACCGTCCCAAAAATGAAGCAAGTACCACAAACAAAAGTATAGATGTTTATTTTCCTCCACAGACTCCTAACAATGGAATGTTAATTCTGAATTGTATGTGAAATAATAGTAATTCCAGAAGGTATAAACTATAATTAACAATGATTGGCCTAACCTACATTTACTGTATATTCAAACCCTAAACAGGTGAAATTATCTTTCTGAAATATTGGTTGACTTATGGCGCTCGACTCCCCACACCTCGTCTCGACTCGTCTCGACTCGACTCGCCGTGCCCTCGTTTCTTTTCAATACCCAGATCAGAAGTAGGCAGGTTGGAGCAACTGCAGTGACGTACTCGATTGTGCAACACAAACGAAGAAGACCCACTCCGGCTATTGTGGTCCTTCACCGCACGATAATCGCTTTTTATCTTTTTTGGTTTTTCTCGGCACTGCAGAAAAGTCAGTTTGTAGTCTTGAGCAGACATGGACTGAGAAAGCTCCTGGTATATTTTTTCATTCCACGTGGCCCCATCTAGCTCTCTCTGGCTATTTTCCTCAGCCACCGAGTTTAAGAAGGTCTCCACCTCAGAATTTGACCATGGAACAGATTTCTGCGTTGCCATCGTTCTTCGAAAAAAATGAACAAGAAGCCACGAGTCACTCTTGAAATTGATCACATCCTGACAGATACAGCCCGACTCAACACGCTTAGAACCTCGGCAGAGTAGTTACAGAAAAAGTATCTACTCGGCACGTTAGACCCCTAGTGGAATGGCGCCAAACCGAGTAGAGGCGAGTCGAGTCGGGCTGAGTAGGTACTAGTGGAAAAGCGCCATTACTGCCAATAAAACCTGCAACTCTCATTGGAGCGACTTGGATGACAATCGGATCCTCCAAATCCAAGACCATGGTCCTTCAGCAGGAAAAGGATGGAGAGTTCTCTCCAGTCAGGAATCAGGCACTGCCCCGAGTGGAGGAGTTCAATTAAAGCTGGGTCTGTTCATGAGTGAGGGAAGAATGGAGCAGAAGATTGATTCGCAGATCGGTGTATCTTCCACAATGATGTGGAATCTGCATCAGTCTGTTGAGGAGAAGGAGGATCTGAGCTGAGAACCTCGGCAGAGTAGTTACAGAAAAGTATCTACTCGGCACGTTAGACCCCTGGTGGGAAAGAACCAAACCGAGGCGAGGTGAGTCGAGCCGAGCTGAGTAGGTACTAGTGGAAAAGTGCCATTAGAGGGCATTGCAAATGGCAGGATGAGGAGGGAACGAGTGAATTGGGACCACAGTAATTTTTCTATCCTGCTGTGGTGACTGGTTAGTCAGCCGTTTCGAGGGCTGGCTATCATTTAAAATTTTTCGATATCGATACCAAAACCGATACCTCACTTTCAATACCGATTCCTGAACAATACATTTTTCAGTTGCAGTTTATTAATACATCTCCTTCTCCATAGAATAAATTGTATGGACATTAGTCGTAGAAAATAGTTTTTTTATTTTGCAGAGAACATAAATAATAGTAGATTTTTGAGCGCAGTGTACCACATAAAATTGGTTCGAGGTCAGTAAGCACAACAAAATTCATACATAAATTACTTTGGATTAGGTGCACTGCAGATTTTTGAGAAAAATTCAGAATGTTAAGTGCACCTTATAGTGCTGAAAATATGTTACTTTACAATAAAGGCGCTATTTGTGCAGGAATTTGCATACATAACGTGGAAGAATTGTGGTACCGTCAACATGCAAATCACACTGTATGTAATGCAAAGTAGTTACAGAAAAAGTATCTACTCGGCACGCCTCAACCCCTAATGGAAAAGCGCTTTCATCTGGCGAGGATTTTTTTTTTCTGACTGGGAGGAGACCCCGGGGATGACCCAAGACACAATGGAGGGACTATGTCTCTCAGCTGGCCAGGGAACGCCTTTTTTTACATAGTTTTCATTGGTGTAATATGCCAATGAGACCTGAATGGACTCCCCGGTCCATCGTGTTTTCTTGTAATGTAGCTAAATATTTTTAATGTCCAAATGAGTTGTGGTCACTTGATGTATGTTCACGTGAGAGGGCCGAATGTAATTTAGAAATCCTCATTAATCGAGACCCCCACCAGGAGGTTCCTTTTGTCCAACCTGAGAACCTTTCTTACTACAGGGACATTTTTTACCCCTTAAAGATTCCTGAAAGTCACTTTTGCAGGGCCGTTCCTACTGATGTTAAAACTTCTGATGCTGGTCTATAAAACTCTTAATGGTTTAGAACAAAAATAGATCGATGACCTCCTGACCCAGTATGAGCCTTCCAGAGCCCTCAGGTCATCTGATTTTCTTATCAGTTCCCAGAGCCAGAACCAGACGACAAGAAGCTGAATGCAGCTTCTATGCTCCACATATCTCATATTTACAGTAAATCCAGGTTGGAGTGATGCCTGTTCTCACCCGCATTTGAATAAAGTTCCAGATCTGCACTGGTACTTTAAAGCTTGAATTTAGAACCTAAAATAAAAGAAAAAAGTTTCTACTTTTAAACTCAGTTTCAAAACTTGATCATATTTTAAGTACTTTTTTTTATCCATTGTTCTTTTTTTTTATTTAGATTTCAAACCATGACAATCATGATGTTTTAATGTCTTTGTTAAAGGGGACCTAGTGTGGCATCTAATACCTATTTTAAACAGGCCTTGAATGTCTTAAAAACAAGCTTTTGATTGTTTTTTCTAAATAAATTAGAAATTCAGCCTCTGAGGCTCGTAGGTTCGTAGATCCACATCACACTGGACGGCTCATCCGGGTGGCTGTACAGACACTGCAGAATTTGGCTGCTTTCCTCCTTCTCTGAGTTGGCAGGCTGAGGGGAGACCACTTTATAGATGTTAAAGCAAGAAAAAACGTGTTTTTCATAATAGGTCCCCTTTAAGTATTTTGAATAGTCTTGTTGTTGAATTGGGCTATACAAATAAACTTGCCTTGCATAATGGAGACATGTGTCAACGATCCAGCCCCGGAAAATCTACCGGGAACTCCTATGAATGGAAATGTGCCTTCTGTGTGGAGTTTGCATGTTCTCCCTGTGCTTTTGTGATTTTTTTTCCAGATACTCTGGATTCCTCCCACAGTCTAAAGTAAATGTCATGCCTACAGCAATAACCCTATTCAGTGGTTCTCTGAAAAGACTGAAATCATGAAAACTACAGCAATATTTTCCTTCAGGGATTGATAAAATAATTTTTGATTTAAAAAACTGTATGTAAAGGTTATTTATGATTCTAAATTGCCCATAAGAGTGAATGTGAGGGGGGTTGTCTATTTGTCAATGCGGTCAGATGAACATCTAATTCAAGCTTTTGGCAACAATTTAGCTAAGGATTAAAAGGAGTTTCTGAGAAATAAACAATGGCAGGTAAAAACTCGCTTAGGGTGAGAAAAACCTTAATCCAAACAGTGGCAAGAAAAAAACTCCCCTTTAGGAGGAAAGAAACCTTGAGCAGGACTTGGATCATAAGAGGGGACCCTCCTGTGGAAGGCCAGCTGGGCAAAGCAGGAAAAGAGAAAACAGACAGAGAGAATGAAGAACAGAGAGGAGAGACATGGATATATTGTCAAAGGTACAAAAGGGGGGGCTACAGGTCAGCAGACATCTATACAGACAGGTGGAAGCAGCAGTGGGATGATCAAAGGGTGTGACTGCAGGTCAGCATGCAGCTCCTGAAGCTCTGGCCTGCAAACATGTGCTGAAGAGAAAGGGGGGGGGGGGCAGACCAGCATAACAAACTACAAGAACAATGGAGAACAAATATGGTGATGAGATATTTCTAATCAATGAATGTGGATTAAGCTGAAGAAAGGAAAGAAAAGATGACGAGAGCAAAAGGAGTAAGAGGGAACCCCACAGTGGATGATATTGGTGTCCCCCTGCAGCGCAGGTGTATAGCCACATATGATGTTCTGTTTAAAGGCCGAGTCACACCAACACGATAACCGGCTGTCGGACGCCGTTGGGCCGCTGGTGCATCAAGTCGGGTTGGTGTGTCCCCTGCAGTTGTCCATCAGCGTCAACCCTCATTTCGGCCGAATCGACATGTAGAATCGGCCACTATCAGTCAGCGGTTATGATCAATCTGATTGGTGGAGTGCTAGCCCTTGAGTAGCAAATCAGAGTTAACCGGAAATGACCATGGTAAACTTACTACCTAAACAGGGATGGTACAAACGCTAAATTACACTCTATCATCGCATCGGTTTTAATTTGCGTCAGGTCGCTGTGTTTGGGAGTATTTTTTTGACCAACTCTGGGAGACGAGAGCAAACTTTCAGCCCGACTGCTTTTCTGCCAACACACGGCCTTCGGGTTGGTGTGTCCCTGCCCTAAGGCGAGCTGCTCTAGTCTTGTCCTGTAACTGCAGTTATGACTAAACAGAAAGGTTTTAGTTTAGTTTTAAAGGTGGAGGTGGTGTCAGCCTCCTTAACCCAGATCGGAAGTTGGTTCCATATTAACGGTTCCTGATAGCAGAACGCCCGCCATCCAAATCTACATTTGGATACTCTAGGAACTACGAGTAACCTGCCCTTGGCTGTACTGATAATGAATAAGAATAAGATGATAATGATGGGTGGACTGTATATCAGTAATTTCAATCCAGGTTCATATTAAAACCATGCAGTAACAATGTGGATTTTTTCAAACCACATACTACACTACTGGAAGGGGTTGCTTTTTATTATTTTTAAATGCAATACACAACACGCATGTTTGCACAATCTGCTGCATGCAAAATGTCCAAACAAGTGTAAATAACAAGTAAGACAAACTACTATTACTATTACTAGGTCTGTGGGTCAAGCAGTTAGGTTAGGATTATAATGACTCGGTTTTATAAAGCGCCCTTCAAGGCACCCAGAGCGCTTTACAGAGATCATTATTCATTCATACACATTCAAACACATTCACACGGGGCAAGGTGGGTAATGTGTCTTGCCCAAGGACACTACGACAGCAAACTGGGACGGAGCGGGATTCGAACCGCCGACCTTCCGATCATTGGACGACCCGCTCTACCACCTGAGCTACTGCCGCCCCAATTATCTCCAATAACTGGCCTTGTAGAGGTAAATGATAAATCCTTCATGCCTCATTCTTTGCTACTATTTCACCTCTGCTCACGGATACTATTAAGCTATTATGATTGACTGTTTTATTCTGCATGCCCCCCCCACACACACACACCTTTTTCAGAAAGATGTTAAAAGGTTGGAAGATACAACATATGGTAGCTTAGCATATTTTGCATTTAGTAACTTAATAAAAAAAAAAATTTCTTTAACGGCAGTTCTGATTTATACTGTTAAAAACGATTGTCTCGTCTGTGCTTGCTCTCCTGAAAGGGATGCAGCACACATCATGTGCTCATTGCAACAAAATGGACTGATTGCATACTGCTTAAGGATGAATGTAGTGTCACTAGGGAGAGAGTCATCAGCCAAACAGGTTGAAAACTGAGCTTTGAGTGGAAACAGAGTATCAGGCACCAGGCAGGAGTTTGAAGACGAGGCAGGAGGTCGATTATACAGGATAGCGGCTGACACACAAGAAAGAATGTGAGACGCAAGAAGACACATGGCTAACAAAGGAGATACTCAAAAAGACCCGCACAAACAGTGACTGGTGAACCACTTGTACTGCTGCTGGGAATGAAGGAACAATCCACAAAGACAAAAGCGAAAGCTGGACTTGATATACTGCAGAAGCTGATGAGGAAATGAGGAGCAGGTGTGCCAGCAGCAGGTCGCAGAGGAACAGGAGGGAGTGGCCAGGCCGGCTAACACACATAAACAGATAAGAACACACAAACACAAAGTGAGGTGGGTAACCAAAGGAGCATAAATGGAGGGGAAGAGGCAGAAACAAAGGAACGCTGGGAGATTTTCAACAACCATGAAATACTGCATGATGGATACCCACCTTCAAGTATCAATCATCAGAAGGCTTGTTTTAAAAATATGACATGCATGCTGAGTTAGTGCTGTGAATGCATGCTGAGTTAATGCTGTGAATGCATGTAAGAGTTGCAAGTGCGTTTTATCCACTTACCACCAACATGTATTGGATGCAGTTTCTGAAAAGCATTTTTTTTCTGAGATAATACAGCTAGTGTACGCTCTTCTTCTTTAAAATAAATACAAATAGAATTAAAGCTGCAAGCAGCGATGAACGGGCCCTCGCACCCTTGTGCACGTTCAGGCGTGCTGCAGTGGAAGCTTGTATGACTTGCATGTAGATTCTTCAGGCCTGGACATTTAGCAGTTGACACCACCCATGACTCTCTATATCAAACCAATCAGATCATTGACCAATCAGAAGAAGGGGCGGGACTAATTTGCACCAATTATGTTCAAGGACTCAAGACCGAGTCCGATGACACCACCCACGAGTCTTTATGTCAAACCATTCAAAAGTTATAGTAGAAAGTAGGGACTATCAAATATGGACCAATCAGATGAAGGGGGGGCGTGCTTTTTGGCGTGTATCGTCGCCACGGTAACACTTTTGACTGAGAAAAGTCATGCGCATCCTTGCAGGATCGAGACACACATTTTGATGTATAACACACCTGGGTGCACGTTACGGTTCGGGCGAAGAAACGGCCGAAGTAATGGCATAAATTGCGCCAAAATTACACAATTAATTCAAAATGGCCGACTTCCTGTTCGGTTTCGGCCATGGCGCCAAGAGACTTTTCTTTAAGTTGCGACATGACACAGGTGTGTACTGATTTTCGTGCATGTATGTCAAACCATATTGTGGGGCTTGAGGCACAAAGTTCTCTAGGGGGCGATAAACAAAATACTTTGTTTATCGTTTTGTCACACGCTTTGACATTTGGCTTCTACATGCCAGTGCCTTTATGAGGATTAATCAAGTTTTCAAAGCTTTCTTTTTCCGCTTTTGGTGTTGTCCGGTTATGCGGAGAAAAACATGGCCGACATTCTAAAGCGATAACCGCGCCCCTTGCTACATCACATGACCTGGCACCATCGTTCGGACCTCGTTCGGACCTCATTTGAAACCATTCTTTTTCGACGAAACATTGGGTTTTCTTTTCCACGTCTATGTAGGAAAGTGAATCCAAAGATAATCTCTTCTTCTTCTCCCCCCAAGAGAAGATCCCCGCGTTTCTCTATGGAACTTTGTTTTTAATGGACATGAACCTAGAGCTCTGCGTTATATATTTACATACACACATATATACATACATATTCACACACATACACACATATATACATATACATACACATGCACCCATAAACTTACTTAAACTTTATTTATTTGTATAGCGCCAAATCATACAATATAAAATGCAACACATGGTGCTTTACATGCAGAATAAAATAACAATAAAAAACACAATTTAAAACATTCCATACGACCCCACCCCCCACGCGTACACACACACTCACTCACACTCATATACATGTGCACACACTCACACGCCCACACCCACACACACACACACAATAAGTGGACTGGTGACATGGCTTAGCACTAACGATCCAGGTGAGGAAAACACTACCTATGGGTGGCCGTCCACACTGAGAAGCTCCACCGACCACGACCACCAGAAGCATCGCCACAGAGACCCCCCCAACCCGGACAGACCGGGGCAGACCCCACACAGAAGGTGGAGCCCCCCCCCCAGCTACCCAGGCCTGAGGGATCCCCATGACGACACCCCCATGGGCGGAGCGGGCACACCTCCCAGTGTGAACGACCCCCCTGAGGAAACACTGGAGCTAAAAACTAAAAGATTAAAAGAAAGTAAGAAATGCCTAAAAGTGTAAAATTTTAGAGAAATCTATATAAAACTTAAGATGAATAATAAATAACATAAAGTAAAAAGTCACTAAAATGGATTAAAGTTTTAGAGATGATAAAAGAGCTAAAGAAGTAGACACAATACATAGCTAAAAACACTAGGTAAATGAGATCAGATAAAAGCCAAACTAAAAAGGTGTGTCTTGAGCCTCCTTTTAAAAATATCAACATTCTCTGCCATACATACATATATATATATATATATATATATATATATATATATATATATATATATATATATATATATATATATATGTATATGTATATATGTATATGTATATATATATATATATATATATATATATATATATATATATATATGTATATATATATGTATATATATATATACATGCATACATATACATACATAGCTGCCCATTTCTGTACATAAATATAAACAAATCTACCCATTCTTAATAGAGGTCGTGATTTAAAGGTGCTAAAATGCCATACACAGCATTTTTGTAACCTGAGTGCTTTGCCGCTGATAGATGGCCAGAAGATATGACCGGTACATCCGTTCTACAACAACCAGCGTTGGCTTTGAACTGACTGTTGATGTTTAACCTAACCAAAATAGGTCAGGCTGTGTGGGTGTGAGGGGCATGCACGGCTGGCTGCAAAAGCTTCCATACATCGTTTGGAGGTGTGCTGGTAGAAACACATTCAAACACACGCCGCTACCTTTTCTTACTCATAATGTTGGTATGAGAACACATTCATTCCACTCTACTCCCCCGCAAGTCCCACAATCCATTATATCAGCTACTGCACAACAGGACAGGTGTGTCCCCGTGAGAAAAGACCTTACAGAGACAAAACAACACTGAAAAGTGGTACTTTTGAAATGAAGTTTATATCCACAGTTTCACAGGCTGCACATAAACATAACACGTTTGCAATGATTCAAATATCTAATTGGATCATGTGTGTATGACTTTGTTTTACTAACAGCAATGACTTGCTCTCTCCACCTGCTTCTCCCAGACCTGCAGGGAATCCTCTCTCAGGTGAATGGAATATCCTGAAGAAGTAAACAGCTTAAATAAACAGTGCTCCACATACAATAGTTCAACCGTGCTAGCTCAAACAAGTCAAGTCAGTCTCTATATGGTGTAATTTTAAATGTCTTTGTTATACACATAGATACTTGTAAAAGATCTCGCACTAAAACTGAATGCAAAAAAAAAAAAAGTTTCTGTTTAAATGATGTTTAAGAAATCGTCTTAGTAAGAAAGCCAATGTAACCAGGACACTCATGAGGATGTATACTGTGTTGCTTAGTTACCAGCTGCTTGTAGTAATTTATTAGCGTTTCCAAGACCCGACTACACCCAACCGGCTAACCTGTTTAACAGGCTAGCTAATGTTCTCAAACTTCAAAGATCAGATGTCGGCACATGAGATAACATAAGAAAAATTCTCTCTCTGTAAATGATAAAAAGATCTATTTGGGGTAATGAATGATGAATACGCATGCCAGTAGAACAGACTGTTTCAAATAAAGTGTCAATTATGTTTATTAAGTCAGTTGACAATTTATTTTTCGATTCGCATACAATGCAGTCCCCAGTCTATACCCGTTTACCTCTAATCAGGGTCACAGGGCTGCTCTGGAGCCCATCCCAGCATTCTCTGGGTGTAAGTTCACCTTAGGCAGGTTGTCAGTCCATCACAAGGCCACGTATTTTAAAGGTCAAACAAGCACACACAGCACTGTGGGCTGGACTAAAATCCCCAAATGAACCTAGCAAGCATCTGTTTGGACTGTGGGAAGAGCTCAAGTACCTGGAAGAAACCAACACATCATGGCCCCTGCCAGGATTCCAACAAGGACCCTTCTGCTTTTTTCTTTAGCTTTTTGTACTTTTTTGTTTCTTTCATCATTTTTTTTAAAGAAATGAAAAAAATTATGATGAAATGATCATGAAGGAATGCCGCACTCAGATAATGATATAGTGTATGAAGCTATAATGAAATGTATTTTTAGATATGACTTACATTTTTATCCCCTCCAGTTTCATGCTTTCAAACTATTCGTATTCAGCAGACAGGGAATGCTGGCGGTGTATCAAACAATTCTCTGCTATTTCAGCGGAAGAATGAACTGGTATTTCTAGCTTGCTTTCCAGTGAACAGCCTCAGGCATATTTACAAGTTGGAACAAATAAGTCTTCATTGAGGTTATTACTACCGTTACTGAACAATCTAGTTTTGGTTAAGGACGCCTGGCAAAGGTGGGGGGAAAGGGGATCACTAGGATCACAACTATTGCAGTGTGCAGATTCTCTTCTTGGTTCCTCCTTAATATTTAGAGCACATCATCATCTTACAGTCCTACTCATTCAGATACTCTTACTGACTCCCAGGCACTTTGTCAGTGGAGAGAGAGAGTGTGAGAGAGAGTGAGCGAGAGAGACCCATGTGACTGTCACAATACAGTCCCTGCAGCCATTGTTCAACTTTGTTCTTGTGCCAAAACCTCATGAGGAATGACAAACATGTAGGTAATGTCTGTGCGTTCAAACGGACCTGCTAAAGGTCTGTAATGCAGATTACTGAGTCGAGACTGAAAAGGCATCCAGAACAACGTGTCATAGATCATTGTTTTAGCGTTTCAGTAGATTGTTTCTATTTTTCCAAATAGTAAATCATTAGAAATGTTGGTATAACCTGGTTACATTCCTGCTGGTTAGTCATATATTTTGTTTCTGCAGTGTTGGACCTGCCACTGTGTATCAGAGACACTACATAGAAAAGGACAATTTCCTGCTAAATGCATCCTGGAGAGATATGGGGCAAATAATGTGTGACTTTGCACCAACTGTTATTCATTTGTTACTGTATGTATTTATTGTTGTATTGCAATGGCAATTTTGCCTCCAGAGTAATGTCCAATGCACATTATTTTTAATTGACTGGATGAGTTCTGAGAAAACCTTGAATATCTAACGAGAGGAAATGATGCCACCTTCATGTCTTTTCTTTCCCAGCCTCACTCTCCAGGAAGGCTGCCTTTATTTTTCCAGTCCTTGCTGTCGAAGAGCAGACATCATGTCTTTCTCCTTGACGAGGCGCCCCACCAGGAGAGAGGACGAGGCCTGCTCAGCCATCCTTTTAAGCTCTAATAATGGACCTACCTGTACCGCCACCCATCTCTCTCATGCAGCAACACACAAAACTTCACTGCTAAAAACACAACAGTTAATGTGATTCCTTTAAGAAAAAAACGGGGGCGATAGCACAGTGGCTAATAATGTAATAAGAGTGACCAGCGACTTTTACGCTTCTCAGACAGAAGGCAGAAGCCACTGATAGGCTATAGTGATATGGAGGAAGGCAATTTTCTAGCTTTTTAGAGAATTCATGGACTCTTACTCCAAACTGTCTACAATGATGAAGATATTAATAAAAATTAAAGCTGCAAGCAGCAATGAACGGGCCCTCGCACTCACGGCCACCGGCCCCCATAAGCATATTAGAAATGACACCACCCACGACTTCCTATGTTAAACCATTAATAAGTTATAGCAGAAAAAAGGTACAACCAATCAGAAGAATGGGGGGGGCTAATTCAGGCGAATGAAGGTCAAGGACTCCATACAGAGTCTGATTACACCACCCACGACTTTCTATGTCAAACCATTCAAAAGTTATAGTAGAAAATCGGGACAACCAATCAGAAGAAGGGGCGGGGCTAATTCAGGCCAATGAAGGTCAAGGACTCCATACAGAATCTGATGACACCACCCACGACTCTCTATGTCAAACCATTCAAAAGTTATAGTAGAAATCCGGGACAACCAATCAGAAGAAGGGGCGGGGCTAATTCAGGCCAATGAAGCTCAAGGACTCAATACCGATTCAGGTGACATCACCCACAACTCTAGGTCAAAACATTCAAAATTTATGGCAGGAAATAGGGACAACCAATCAGAAGAAGGGGCGGAGCTAATTTTCACCAATTATGGTCAAGGACTCAATATCGAGTCCCATGACACCACCCACAACTCTCTATGTCAAACCATTCAAAAGTTATGGCAGAGAAAAGTATTCTAGGGGGCGCTGTTGAGCCGTTAGGCCACGCCCATTAATGCAAACCATTAAATATCAAATTTATCGCCAAGTCTGGCTTGCATGCAAAATTTGGTGACTTTTGGAGAACTATCAAATATGGACCAATCACATGAAGGGGGGGCGCGCCTTTTGGCATCTATCGTCGCCACGGTAACACTTTTGAAAGAGAAAAGTAATGCGTGGTGTCGCAGGATGGAGACGCACATTTTGAGGTATAAAACACCTGGGTGCACGTTACGGTTCGGGCCGTATTAATTGCCGAAGGAATGGCATAAATTGCGCCAAAATTACACAATTAATTCAAAATGACTGACTTCCTGTTGGGTTTCGGCCATGGCGCCAAGAGACTTTTCTTTAAGTTGCGAAATGATACAGGTGTGTACCGATTTTCGTGCATGTACGTCAAACCTTATCGTGGGGCTTGAGGCACAAAGTTTCCAAGGGGGCGCTGTTGAGCCATTTTGCCACGCCCATTCATACAAACCATGAAATATCACATTTATCGCCAGGCCTGCCTTGCATGCAAAATTTGGTGACTTTTGGGGAACTATCAAATATGGACCAATCAGATGAAGGGGGGGTGCGCTTGTTGGCGTCTAGCGTCGCCACGGTAACACTTTTGAAAGAGAAAAAGTAATGCGGGTAGTCGCAGGATGGAGACGCACATTTTGATGTATAGCACACCTGGGTTCACGATACGGTTCGGGCCGTATTAATTCTCGAAGGAATGGCATATATTGCTCCAGAATTACGCGATTAATTCAGAATGTTCAAAATGGCCGACTTCCTGTTCAGTTTCGGCCATGGCACCAAGAGACTTTTCTTTAAGTTGCGACATGATACAGGTGTGTACCAATTTTCATTCATGTACGTCAAACCGTATTATGGGGCTTGAGGCGTAAAGTTTTTTCTGTCTGAACCAACCAGATGAAGGGTGGGCGCGCTTTTTGGCGTCTAGCGTCGCCACGGTAACGCTTTTGAAAGAGAAAAGTAATGCGTGGTGTCGGAGGATGGAGACGCACATTTTGATGTATAACACACCTGGGAGCACGTTACGGTTCGGGCCGTATTAACTGCCGAAGGAAGGCATAAATTTTGCCAAAATGACACGATTAATTCAAAATGGCCGACTTCCTGTTCGGTTTCTCGACATGACGCCAAGAGACTTTTCTTTAAGTTGTCCCATGATACAGGTGTGTACCGATTTTCGTGCATGTACGACAAACCGCATTGTGGGGCTTGAGGCACAAAGTTTTCTAGGGGGCGCTGTTGAGCCATTTTGCCACGCCCATTAATGCAAACCATTAAATATCAAATTTTTCGCCAGGCCTGACTTGCATGCAAAATTTGGTGACTTTTTGGGCACGTTTAGGGGGGCAAAAAGGCCTTCCTTTTGTCAGAACAATAAGAAGAAGAAGAATAATTCCTACAGATACAATAGGGCCTTCGCACTGCAAGTGCTCGGGCCCTAATTATCTTTACTTGTCAGTATATATTTCACAAAACACACCAAAATGATTCCTCTGTTTTTAAAGGAGCTTGAGGCCGGATTGAGGCAGAATTTATGAAAAAAATTTGTATACGTTTTAAGTTTTCTAGTAATAATGTCAGATGAAGCGTTCCAAACCCAAAAGAATGAGCCCTCTAGTGTATCTCTCCTTTGCCTTGAACAGGCTGTGTGCTGCAAAATGTGCTGCAATTGTGACCGGAATTTCCCGCGCTGTCCTGTGGATGTGACGTCACATGACGCTGCATGCACGTTCTCCCCGTTCTCCCGTGCCGGCTTCGCTGTTGGCTGCAGTACCCCCAACGGCCGTCGTGGTGAAGGGTGGCGCTAGAGAGTCTCATTTCTTAAAAGGAGCCTCATGCTCCTTTAAACCTATCACTAATCACTAGATACACTACGAGCAGTACTAGTCAATAGTATACTATACAAGTCTAGTATACTACTAGACTAGTATGCTAGGGCAGTATACTTGACAATAGTTGTGTGTGCATCTAAATGGAGCCATTGGCATCAATCGAGCTCAGGATTTAATGGGAGTGGGAGTATACATGCGCGGGAAGACAAACTAATGAGTGAGTGAGTGAGGTGCAACCATCTCTGCAATGCTAGGTGGCGCTATACGCCCTTTCTCGTTGCCATTCGTTTAGTTAGAACAATTAATAAATAAACCTCTTCAACCTCTTCCTACCAGAACACCCCAATTATCCACTCATGATCCACTCAACAACTTTGTTGTTCTTAGTCCTCTTTCTTCTTCTGCTACTGTGTTGTTGTCGTACCGTGACTGTTGATGTTCCCACGTTCACGGTCTCGTGACTTCTGGAAGTGAGAGTCCCAGGCCAGTCAATATATACATATAAATGCAGAATAGCTCGAATTAGAACCGTGTTATCTGACTCTAATAACTCGAATTCAAGAACTCCAGTTTGGTTCGATGACTGAGGAGTTTCCATGGCTTTTAAAACTTCAATATCAGTCAGACTACTTCCCCCATGGCTTCAGCACCCACACCCTGGGTGGGGTTGGCGGAGGGGCCTTTCTGTGTGGAGTTTGCAGAGGGTTGGCAATGCCTAGGACTGACTTAGGTAGGAGCACAGGGGGATAAAAATGGTAGAAATCTGGGATAAAAAAGTAGTTAGAAGAACCTTTGCGCTATAACCCACAATCGCCCATTTGCACACGCATTCACACAACATTTCCTGATTCATTAGGGTTTATATACTTCAGAACATGCGCTATTTTTTCTCTGTCATACCTGTTGTAGGAACACTTTGAGAGGAATCAAGCCCCCAACTTGCCAGCCTTCTGAGACACTGCATTTGGCCTTTTACGATAGCTTCCCAGACTGACACATGCACACCAACGAACACTTGAGGTTGATACCTTTGTAGATCCTGTACTGACAGATGGTGCTGTGTAATTTAGTTATTTTCAATTTTATTCAACATTTATAACATTGTGTAATATCACATCTGCAACAGTTTCACATGACACAAAACATTGGCACTTGCAAAGCATAACCGCACATGTTGTTAGAGCTTTCAATTGGCAGTAATTCAACAGTTTACAGAGGATGCTTCATAGACATGTTCTGATTTTAAAAGTAACAATTCATGCATACAGTAACTGTAGCAAGTCATTGGCATGTCCTAATTCAGACATCTTAATAATGTAGACTGTAACTGTAAAGGTTGGGTGGTCTTTAGTATCAAGTAACACTAGTTTTAAGGAAAAGAGAAAACATAATAATTTACAAGTGTAGGCAGTCCATTGACTAACATTTCTGAGTGGGCTGTTACATAACGGTACACTTGATATATGTAAGTAATCAAAGTCTTTCTCTCTCTTTTGCATTGCATATACATTATATGGCAACTGTTTAAAGATGTGCTTACTTATAACAACTTCAACTGATACAGACACACTGACACCATCCTGAGAGCCTCCCATTTCCTGGCTGTGCACGCTGCTGATTCCTGTTCAGCGCGGCTGCACACTGACACACACATGCACATACAGTGTGAGCCACGTGGCCATTAGACACAAAGTACGACGGAAGTAAGATCAATGTGTCGTCTGTTATGATAAATACGGAGAGGCCTGTATTCCTCAACATTCCCTGTTATTCTTCTTTAGATGCAGAAAACAGTAGGGAGGGAAGTAAGACACAATGCTTTTCCTGTGACACCAAGGACCCTGAGCATTGTGATCACTGCATCCGATACCGAGGATGCACTCATGTTTGTCTTTCTTCTCCTTCCTCACTAGATGTTGTTTCTTACCAGGATGTGACATGCAGAAGAAAAGGAAAGAAGGAAAGTGAAACAGGGAGAAGTACACCAAGTGTCTGTTTGTACACTCCAAAAGTCTGTTACTGAAGCAGTGGATATTTAAAAATAGATTTATTGAGGTGCTAAGGCATATTTTAGAAAAGCCATCTAATTAAGCCTGAAAGACTTTCTTGGTAACCCAAATAACATAATTAAATCCATTCCCATCTGTTTTTTGGTCTAAATGTACACCATAGTTGTTCACACTTGGATTGGTCCCATGCAGGTGAAAATGTTTTGCAATACCTTCAGTCAGGTGATTATATCAGTTCTGATTTCACTGGGATTTAGTATAACCACCTCCCTTGGACTTGCTTAGGTCCTGCCCGTCCCTTATAATTCAGCCTTGGCCACTTGATTAAACCAAATCTAGTGAGAGCAGCAAAATAAAGCCTTGGCCCAACTAAATTTGCAGACTGGTAGTCTGCTCAAAGAAGATTAACACTGACTTTTAAGATGTTTTTATCTACTTGAATCTTAAGGATGAATCATCCTTTATGCCTTAAAATCATTATGCTGCCTTTTGTTGTGCCACAGGGGGCGTGCTATTCAGTTATCAAAGAGGTATTAATGACTGTCGGAAGACAGTCCTTAATAATTTATAAAATAGATATTTATCAATAAAGCGGGTATAGATAATGGTTATATGGATGTTTATCAAATTGAATTATCAAAATGACTTAATCAAAACGGGGCACCACCTGATGTAATCAGTAAAATGATAACTACAGCAAAATCAGTCTCAAGCTAAATGACTCTACAGAATAATAGTGAAGGAAGCAAAGTTCGAACACAGGCCTTGGCAAACCAGCATTTGTAACAAAATATGTGTAAAATAAAAACAAACAACTTCTCTCATTCAAATTAGTCATAATTTATTTACATAAGTGTCAAGATGGCAAGATGACACTTCGGATAAATTCTGATGCCTAAACTACACATAAAAAAAAATTAACTACATAAAAAGGGACAATAAATCATGTAATGCAAATCTTCCGATCATCCGCGCGTGTGTGTGTATGTGTCAGTATATGTGGGCGTCTCAGAACAACGTCACGTCACGTGGACCTATAGCCAAGATGGCGGCCCACGTCACGTCACGTGACCCAAAAGAAAATGGCAGGCACGTTATGTAGACCACAAGTAAATACGGCGAACAACACCACGTGAGTTTATCAAACGCAAGTTTTCTCCCCCCCCCGGGTTATTGATGGGGAAGGTCCAAGAAAACAAGAGCACATTACTTTGATTTTAGCATCACTTTATTGTTTGTTTTTAAATGTCTTCATGATCTCGCGTCAGTGTATCCATCCGACCTGCTTCAGCGGTATGCTCCTTCACGCTCCGTCACCATCCCTCACGTTCCCTCACGTCAGCAGATCAGTTAATGATCGTTGTCTGTGACAAAACATTTAATTAAAATTCAATTACATTAATATTAATTCATTGTCCTTTCAGTCATTACCCAAAGTTCATGACCATAGGTGAGGATGGGAGTGTAAATCGAGAGCTTCGCCTTTTGACTCCTTCTTCACCACGACGGTCCGGTACAACGACTGCATAACTGCGGACGCTGCAAGCACGGAAAAGATCGCGGATACAAGCCGCCGAGATGAGTTTCCTCCGCAGGGTGGCTGGACGCTCCCTTACAGATAGGGTGAGGAGTTCGGTCACCCGGGAGGAGCTCGGAGTCGAGCCGCTGCTCCTTCACATTGAGAGGAGTCAGCTGAGGTGGCTTGGGCATCTGTACCGGATCCTCCTGGACGCCTCCCTAGGGAGGAGTTCCAGGCATGTCCCACCTCCCTAGGGAGGTGTTCCAGGCATGTCCCACCGGGAGGAGACCCCGGGGAAGACCAAGGACACGCTGGAGAGACTATGGGCCAAATCCACAAAGAACAGATTGCGCCCGCAAATAGCGCTGTGAATTGCGCCGCATTTGCGCCCGCAATTTGCCCCGCTTTAAGGTCCTATTCACAAAAGATTTTGCTCTAATGATATACTGGCGCAAACACGCCCATAAAGTTTGCTAGCTGAGTGCAATTTGCCCTTGTCTGAGTAAGTGAGCGGAGCTGTTTCCAGTGTTCTCCATATTTCAGCACACAGATTGGTCCATAATGAAAACTGCAGAAATAAAAAATAAAGCGAGTGAAAATAAAACGCCGTGAGGCGCAAGGGCGCAATTTCCACTGGGAACAGGGGGGACATGCCCCCCCACTTTTCAAACTCATGCTTTTGTCCCCCCCCCCCCTTTTTTTTTTTTTACAGTTTAAGAACTAACGGTAGGCTCAGCCTGTAAGCCTCCCTCAGTGCTGTCCAAGGCTGATTTATGGTTCCGCGTTAAATCGACGCAAAGCATACAGCGAATGTTACGCGGCCTTGAGCGTCGCCGCATCTTTCAGGCCCTTTTTGTGCGCAAGCAAGCTTTATAGATGAGGTCCCAGATCAGGATCTGACGGTAATTCATGTTCTGTGTTTTGCTACGCACACCTACAGGTCAGATGTTAAACACACACATTCTAGATTTATATGTTTATATGGTGGAATTGTTTGTAATAAAGCAGCCCCTACTGTATGGATGAATCCTGAGCTCCGTCCTGTTATTTTTATTTTTAAATCCGAGATAAGTCCACAACCCCACTTGATCTGACTGTTTACAGTCATGTCTGAATGTAGATTTCACCCTTAATATCATTCAGTATCACACAGGCTTGAATGATATTGAAGAGAGAGAGAAACAGAGACAGAGCGGGAGTGAGGAGTGAGTTTGCGCGCAATTAATACACGCTTCGAAAAGACGGTATTTGCTCCACTATTTTTGCATGTGGCAAATAGCGCTGGCCTTTGTGGATTAGACGGTTTTTGCAATGAGGCTTATTTGCATAGAAAGGGGGCAATTTTTGCGCCGAATGTATGAATATTACCTAATTTACATGCATGCAAATGGCACAGGCGCACCATGACACTATTTGCTTGGCAGCGCAGTTTGTGTAGCAATTCGCCCTTTGCGGGTGCTTTGTGAATTAGACGCTCTCTTTTTGTGTCATTTGCACCGGTTTAGCGGCCGCAAAAGCCGCGCAATCCTTTTGTGGATTTGGCCCTATGTCTCTTGGCTGGAGCTGGAGGAAGAGCTGGAGGAAGTGTCTGGGGTGAGGGAAGTCTGGGCATCTCTGCTAACACTGCTGCCCCCGCGACCCGGTAACGGATGAGCGGAAGAAAATGTATGGATGAATGGATGGCTAAAATTGATTCTTACCCAGATACCTGTCTTATCAAACGACAAGACAGACAATCCCTCCAGTCGCGTCATTCACTTCCTATACTTGCACAGGTGGTCAGTGCTGTCGCCCATTGTGTCGTTTCAAGGTATGCAAACACAAACAGATGAAATGAAAGCAAGACATTAATTGTTGGACTTTTAAATGGTATCTACAAGTGCCAATAAGAACAATCTGGCTCTCTCACACAGATATTGTAGTATAAATATGCAATAGAAATCCTCTCTTTATTCTGCCGGTGCATTCATATTGACTTCACGAAGCATGAGGAGATTCTGCAATCTGGGGTACTTTTCCTCGACTTTGTACAAGTCCCTAGCGCTGGCCTGAGTTCTGCGATCGCTGGTGTTGTTTGTAGTGTTTTACACAGATGCAGGGGTATATACCAGCTATAGGGCTGCATTGGGATTGGGTCCCGCCAACGCAAATCTTGCGGGAGCGGGCGGTTTGAACTTTGCTACGGGCGGCTAAAAAAACACTGCAGGGTCGGGATGTAGCCTAGCGACAAGATGGAAATCAATGATGTGGAAAAGAACCTCAAACAAGGTCTTTACAAAACAAAGACAAAGCAAGGCAGGTAGATATTTGGAGAAACTACGTTTAGTGTCTGTGGAACATCTTGGAAGAGAGACGCAGGGATTGGGACCTCAGTCGGTCATCAACATTCTCTTCCTCCACAGCAATGTAATGGCCAAGTGATTCATTTGTTAAATTAATTTGTTTCATTTGTTAACTTTGTCTATTTTACGTTATTTATTAGTGTTGTTTGAGCCACTCACAGCCTACTCTCATTGCTATAACCTCAATCACATAATTGATGCGTGCGCGAAAGGCGAAATAGCTTGTGCGATGATGACAATGAGAATTTGCATCAAACTGTCAGTCAGGTGACCTATGAACTGTCGATTATCCATCAAGCTCCGCAATTATCATGTTAACATTAAATCAGATAGATTTGTCTGGGACATTTCTCTTGCGGGACGGGAGAAGACACTAAATCAATGCATCTCTATTATTGTGCGGCAGGAATTCTCACAGTTTTGCGGGAGCCGGCGGGAGTGGAACACAACATGTTGCAGGTACAGGCGGTAATGGTCAGAAATTAAGCGGGAGTGGGCGGGAGCGGGATGAAGAAAACCGTCCCACGCAGGGCTATAATACCAGCCCACTTTTAGCACTGCAGCAGGGCTCACTGAATAGGTAGTGCCCCAAGTACATTGACAACGTTCACAACATGGACAGTCTCTCTAACTGGGGATTCACACTGAAACCAGCTGTGGTTGCTCAAGGCGCTTGTATCGTGCCGCTTGCCAACGCTAACAGGCGCTTGCAGTAGGCGGTGGGTTTCAAGCGTGATGCAGAACTGGAGGGAAAAAAGTGTATATTTATACAGCGTCGCCACATCTTTCAGGCCCTTTTTGTGCGCAAGCAAGCTTTATAGATGAGGTCCCAGATCAGGATCTGACGGTAATTCATGTTCTGTGTTTTGCTACACACACCTACAGGTCAGCTGTTAAACACACACATTCTGCAACACAGCAAAATCACCAGTGATACATTAACACTAGAAAACAGTGTTCCTGGTTATTTTAACTCTTTTGAGAGTAAAAGTAAAGCTTTCAGGGTAAATTTCTTCAAAGTCAGTGTATATTTTGAGTGTGACATGCTTTCCAACACCTGCAGTTTTATATTGATTATATTATTTTGATTGATTAGATTATATTTTGTCACCAGCTCGTCATGGTGGTCCCATGTGGGCGCCATCTCCCAGGAGCCTATGGAGGCTTGTGTTGTTAAAAGGAACAAGTTTATTCACTGAAGGAGCCTATTACACCCATGAACGGTCTCTGAAAGACCGCCCAACAATCCAGGTCAGTGTGTGTGTGTGTGTGTTTGTGTGTATTTGGCCTAGTGGGAAGGGCGCCTGCACTTGAACTGTCTATTCACTCTGGCTGGGGGTCTTGTGGTCTTATTTTTTTTTTACGTGACTAGAGCAGGGCCGAATGACCTTTGCCGGACTGGCCGTCAGTGCTGCCTTGATCTTCCGCCTCTGCATTGTTTTCTATCTTTCTTTCTTTCTAAAAGCTGCCATTTTATTAGAAAAAAAATCTGAAAATGTAGTGAATTATTTTGTGAGGTTGAAAAAAAGTTTGTTTTTGTGTAATTGTTGCATTATCAGTTTTGATTTCATTGAATCTCATTATATCTTTGTGAATATGTTTGTGTTGGGATACCAAGTGGTAACATGAAAACTGAAACGCTCTCCAGCCGTGAATTTTTCACTTCATAATTCACTCTTCCTGGTCACAAAGGGTCCTTCCCTTATTAACTAAGTGTCCATCATGTGACCACAACCAGACAATTATATCAAGCAGTTTTAATATTTAACAGCTAGACTGGATATGTGTTGCAGATATCCGCAATTCAATTCTTCCTAGTCAAAAAGAGCATTTCAGATATCTACAACGTCATTCTGCAGAGGACAAATTACGTCACTTTTGTGTGTGGGGTTTCTAATTACAGATATCTACAATTCAGTTGCAGATATCTGCATTGTGAATTACGGATATCTGCAACTGAATTAGGACTAGCTGTAATTCCAGTTTAAGATATCCATCCATCCATTATCTTACCCGCTTTATCCCTTGCGGGGTCACGGGGGTCTGCTGGAGCCTATCCCAGCTCATTCAGTTTAAGATATCTACAATTTAATTCTGACTAGTCCTAATTCCAGTTCAAGATATCTTTAATTCCCCTCAATTCAAGATATCTACATCGCCCTTTTTAGATATCTTAAATTAAGTTTTGACTAGTCAGAACGAAGTTGTAGATATCTCAAACTGGAATTATGACTAGTCAAAATGACGTTGTAGATATCTCAAACTGTAATTATGGATAGTCATAATTTAATTGTAGATATCTGTAATCAAGTTATAAATATTTTGAAATGAATTTTAATTAGAGAACTTTAACTTCCATTCTGCCTAGTCAAAATGTAATTACAGATATCTTGAATTAGAGTTTTGACTAGTCAAAATGATGTTAGAGATATCATGAATGACAATTCTGACTAGTCAGAATGTAATTACGACTAGTCAATATGCAGTTTTAGATGTTAATTCCGAATTGTTAAACTTAGCCATTAAATGTTAAAATGGCTTGCCATAGACAATAAAACAGAAAACACTTCAACAACAGTGTAAACAATGAAACACTAACTTTGCTGTTGTTGTTCCCAGCTGTTATGGCATTAAAATCAGCTTTTCATATCACTGTGACTGCCTACATATGTAGGAGAAAAGCCATAATGAGTTGCTAACAATAAAATGATGTTCTCAACCTGTTTTCACTTCAATATTATTTATATAGCGTCTAATACAACAAAAGTTGTCTCTAGGTGCTTTCCAGAGACCCAGAACATGAACCTCGAGCAATTATTACATAAACAATGGCAGGTAAAAACTCCCCTAGTGGGAGAAAAGCCTTAAGCCAAACAGTGGCAAGGACAAACTCCCCTTTAGGAGGGAAGAAACCTGGACCAGGACCTGGATCATAAGGGGGGACCCTCCTGCCGAAGGCAAGACTGGGTGGTCGGGGACGTCAGCAGCACGCAGCAGACATCCACGCAGGCATGTGGAAGCAGCAGCGGGATGACCAGGGGGGTGGGGGGACCGCAGGCATGTGGAAGCAGCAGCGGGATGACCAGGGGGGTGGGGGGGGGGGGGGGGGGCACAGTCCAGCACGCAGCTCCTGAAGCTCTGGCCTGCAAACCTGCACAAAAGAGAAAAAAGGGGGCCATGAGATACTTATAATAAATAAAAATGGAAAAGGAGAAGAGAGGAAGGGAAGAGGAGAGGAGAAGAAGGGTGAGAGGCACCGCCAGTGGATCATGTCGGTGCCCCCCTGCAGCATAGGCCTATAGCAGCATATCAACCACGAAGCTATATTTGAGACTAACTATTATAGTCTTGTTCTATAGCTGCAGCTATGACTAATGACTCTAACACACTAGAGTTTACACTAACTAGAGATTTACTAACACCAACTAGATGTTTACTAAACACTAACTATAGGCTTTACTAAGCAGAAAAGTTTAAGTTTGGTTTTAAAGGTGGAGGTGGTGTCAGCCTCCTTAACCCAGATTGGAAGTTGGTTCCATGGGAATGGTGCCTGATAGCAGAACACCCGTCCTCCAAATCTACATTTGGATACTTTAGGAACTACGAGTAAACCTGCACTCCGAGAACGGAGAGCTCTGCCAGGAACATAAGGCACTTTCAAGTCTTGCAAATATTGCAGAGCTAAGCCGTTTTGGGCTTTATACGCAAGTAATAAAATTTCTGAATTTTACAGGTAGCCAATGGAGCGACGCTAACACTGGAGAGACGTGGTCTCTCCTGCTGATTCCTGTCAGCACTCGTGCTGCTGCATTCTGGATCAGCTGGAGCCTATTCAGCAAATTACTTGCTAATAACACATTACAGTAATCTAGTCTAGAAGATACAAACACATGAACTAGTTTTTCTGCATCACTCTGCGAGAGGATTTTCCTAATCTTTGCGATATTACGGAGATGGAAAAATGCTATTTTACAAACCTGATTGACATATGGTTTAAACGACAAATCCTGATCGAAAACAACACCAAGGTTTCTCACAGTTGCCCTGGAAGCCATCGCAACACCATCTAATCCCTTCCTAAGATGCTCTGGACCAGGAATGATAACCTCTGTTTTAACTATACTTTAACTATATATATATATATATATATATATATATATATATATATATATATATATATATATATATAGTAAACAGTGTAAGCCATTGACGGCCCTATTTGTACAATTGGAAGTTGCAGTTTAGAAATAGTTGATGCAAATTTTTTTTTTTTTTTTTTAAGGAATGAAAGAAAAGAAAAACAAATGTTTGGTTGAGAAGATTCGATTTGTATCAAAAAAGAGTTGCAGGGTGGTAAAGGGGGAAGCATGCTCAATGAACGTTTTCTCAACATTGTTGTGTTTCAGTATCTTAAACATTGTTTTCTTTTGTTTTGTAATAAAAACTGGTTTAATTGTGAGGAAAATATCCTAAATTCCACATTGACAATACTGGGGTTGCAATAATACTGACCAGAACTGTAAACCTTAGATGTTACCAGTTCTCAAAGGTCAGCCGCATTGTTTCAGTAACAGGTCTCCATAAAGACTTGGCAGGGAGCGCAGCCCTTACTAGAAATGACTGGAGCTGAGCACAAAGGACCTGCTACCCAGATTCGCCTGGCATCAGGTCTGTGATGGCTTTGGGGAGCAGCTTTCTGGGAGAAAACCTTTATAAAACAAATGGATACATATCCAGGAAATGGGCTGTTGCACGTTGCTACAGAAGAGTAGATTTGTCATGCTTTGCCATACAGTGCCATTGTCTAGATTTTCCACAAATCATCATCTCTCTGAGAAGTTACAGTAAAAAGTTTGGGGTTTTTTTGCAGCCAAAATTCAAAAAGTGTACTTTTACTCTTTTTTACAACACTGCAGCTCTAGTAAGATAACAGAAAAGATGCAAGATCAATGTTAGTGTTAGTCGTCTTAGACCTATTTATCTGGACCATGTCTCCCTGACACTGATGTGACAATACTAGTTTAACTGAATCATCATGTGATTCCTGCCAGATGATCAGTTTAGATAGAGAAATATTCACAATGAAGTCGAACACTGAGAGCAGCTGTCTGCTCTGTGAACATGTTTACTTTAGCTGATATGTCAGTTAGACCGGAGGAGCGTCACACCTTCCAACTAACAGCACTTCCCCAAATGCAAATTGACTTGGGTGTATCCAAGAGAGTGTATGTTTTTGTCATTATTGGCATTGTGTGCATTGTGTGTGTGTGTGTGTGTGTGTGTGTGTGTGTGTGTGTGTGTGTGTGTGTGTGTGTGTGTGTGTGTGTGTGTGTGTGTGTGTGTGTGTGTGTGTGTGTGTACAATGATGGAGTCCTCACAAGTTTATCTGTACAGCACAATTCAACAACAAGGTGATAACAAGAGCTTTACAGGGACATTAAAACATCACATAGTATAAATAAAAAGCATGATTTAAGTTTAAACAAAATAGAACAAAACAGAAAACAGTTTAAAAGCAGTGATTAAAGACAGACAGACAGACAGACAGACAGACACACGGACAGACAGACAGACAGACAGACAGACAGACAGACAGACAGACAGACAGACAGACAGAGCAATGAGTGAGTTGTTTGAAAACAAGGACTTAAAAAGACCAGATTCTTTCTCCCTGAAGTTCTGAGCTCCTAGTGATTTTTTTTTTTCTTATCAGTAAAACAGCTTCTTCTCCAATGTGTTACACCCCACATCCATCCCCAGAAAACAGGAAGCACTTAGCAATAAACTGAATAATCAGTTATCACATTACTACTAAACCTTTCTGCAAACCACAGCATCGTAAAGCCTGAATTATGGTTCTGCGTCAAATCGACTCCGTGCCTACGCCGTCACCGTGACGCCGTCGAGAACCCTCTCTCCGTCACTCCATTTCGCCGCGGTGCAGTTCCCCCCGTGACCACTAGTTTGCGATCTTTTCCTGAATGGTTTATCCGACTTTTCCGGTCACAGTGAATGAAAGAGATAAGGACAACTATTGTGCAAAAAACCAAAACAAAAAAAAATCACACATACACGAAGAAAATAGCGCTGAAAGTTCACGACTGCTTCAAACCGGAAACCGGAAATGCGTTGCTACCAAGCGAACCAATCACAGCCATCTCGGTCTGCATTTGGTCTGCGTCGCCTCGACGTGTTGTTACAATTTTTGGGACCACACGCCGTAGGCACGGCGTCGTTTTGACGCAGAACCATAACTCAGCCTTTAGTCTTCATCAAATCCATGTACAAGTCGTCTGCTGATCATGGCAAAAACCGTGTCTGTTATTGTCGATCATGAAGTGAGAACAGGAGTTTTTCCTGCTCGCCTTTCTGGAAGCGCTTGTGACGGGGGAGCGAACAAAGTGCGTTCTGTCCAGATGCATGTGAAATGAGCAGAATGCATGACGTTCCTTGAACACATTCTGGCTATGATGCTGTCTCTGGCAAGACTTTCCACACCTTTCCTTTTAGAAGTGTTCAAGAGCTACCAGATCGCGTGTCTAGGTAGCTATCTTTGGCAATGGTTTAGAGAGGACCCAGACTCTACGTGGCTCACTTTAGAATCGGCCCCAGTATCCCCTATTCCTCTCTGCAACATTCTGTACGTGTCTAAGAAGTGGGTTCAGCTGAATGTAAGAGGCCACTTTTTTTTACAGAATACTTTAATAGTATGGAAACTAATGAGAAAACTTGAAAACCAAGAAGGCTCATCTCTCTCCTCACACCTATCCACTTGAACCCAGACTTCCCTCCCGGCCGGATAGATCAGGCCTTCTCCATGTGGTCCAGCAGAGGTAGAAGGACTGTAGCTGATTAGCTAAAAGACGGCTCTGTGATGTCCTTTAGTCAACTAAGAGAGGAATACAATCTCCTGCAGAATAATCATTTCAGATACCTGCAGGTACGCAGCTTTATCACCTCTACTATTAACTCACATCCTAAAGGGTTTTGTCTCTCAACTGTGGAGAAAGCCATCCAAAATCCAGACACTAGAAAACTAATTTCCAGGTTTTATAGGGCCTTGTCAATCCCAAATAGTGAATACACGGCTCGTGCCAGGTCTCTTTGGGAAGCTTAACCAAACAATGTTTGATTAAGCTCCACAGGTTGCGTGTTTACCAACAAAGCCAGGGAACTGCAATTTAGGGTCATACATAGGCTTCAAATCACGCGTAATAAGTTCAATCCGTTTCTTTCAAAGTACTGTAACAAATGTAAAATTGCTGATGGTCTGTATTTCCACTGTATTTTTGAATGTCCTTTTATTAATGACTTTTCGACCAAAGTATGTAAAAAAATCGATATCATATTTAAGAAAACACTTGCCTTAGAACCTATGTTCTGTGTTCTGGGAGTACAATCCGTGCCTTTTTAAACCTCTGTCCCTCTTCAATGAAGCTGCTCAAGGTGCTGCTGTTTAGTGCAAGGAGATGTGTTGATTTCTGACTCTGTTCCTCCAGTTTCACATTGGATTCAGAGTGTTATAGAACTCATCCCTTTAGAAGCTATTAGCTTCTGGCTCAAGGACAAACCATTTATGTTTTTTCACATTTGGGACCCTTTTCTGGAATATATTGGGGACAATGGTGTCCATGCTCTTCGGAGCTTTATGGTGTAGCTTGTCCTGACATTGAAAGATACATTTCCAGGTTCTAATATCTAACACGCTGTTACCCTGATATCATGATTGATTAGCCCTTCTGTCTTGGTTATTACTTATTTATTGACTTGTTACTTATCTTATTAATATTTACTTATTTTTGTGTAGGTTCAGCATTTAGCTCTTAAAGTTTTCTCCCCCTTTTTTTTCTCCCTCTCATTTCATTTCTTTTTTTATTCATCTCCGTATCTTTATTTATTTAATTTTGTTTTAATTTATTTACGGCTATTTTTCGTTACTTTTCCACTTTAGTTTGTCTGTGTGGAGACTGTGTTCCATGTTCTGGGTGGTGTTTAAAAGAGGGTGCATATTTCTGTAATGTCATTTCATTCACTATTGTCTGACCCTTTGAAATCAATAAATATACGTATTAAAAAAATAAAAAAGAAGTGTTCAAGAAGCGGCTCAGTGCTCTGCTCAACTAGAAATACAGAGCTGGTCCTGCAGCCAGGTACAAGCCAGGCAGGGGAACGCCACCGAGAATTTAGTTGCTTTTAAAAATAACTGTGCAGATTCTAACATGCAACATCACCTCATCGATGTAACCAGATGTGACCAGAAATCAAACGGAGGATTATGACATGGACGATAAGGTGTTCATCAGTTTGGAAATACAAGATGTTGTATGGAAGGACACCAGAAAAGACGAAAAAACTTACTGAAATTACCCTTATGTAATTTTTTGTTTCGTTTTAGATAGACTGGCTTTTCTCTTGTCTCTTTTCATCAAACAATTATCTTCCTTATGTGATTCTCTTCCTTGCTCTTAATCCAGCTCTGCACATGTTTTAGGCACATTATTTTCTATACACAAAACGGACGAGCCTTTGCATTTTTTTCTTATAATTCCTAACACAAATGAATTCTGGCATGTCAATAAGATGCAAAATGTTCCTCACTACGGTTGCCAACTCCCTGTAAAATAAATAATGGACACCTCATCTGCAGGGCCGGCCAACCCGGTTGCCTTCACCCTTCCTGGCCTGGTGAATTTTTTTAGCCCCTTTTTTGTGAGTGAAACAATTTTTTAACTGTTTGACTCGAACCTGAATTGAATTAGATGCATATTTTTGAATGCCATGAACACATGGAAAACAAATTATTATCCAGCAATTCACTTTAATACAAAATAACAAAATGAACTGAATAAAATAAGTATCTTTCTAAAACAGAAACCTGCTTAACTTAAAATTGTATAAATTAATATAAAATAATAGAAATAAAGCAGAACATCCATCCTGTATTAGTGCCCATTTTTAGTGCAATAAGAAAAGTGCAAACAGAAAGTCTAGAAAACTCAACAGCTCAATGCCATTTTCCATTGGCAGTTTATGACTAATTTTTTACTCTCACAGTAATACGGGACAAAGTGCTTCCCTTTTCAGCTCAATACGGGACGCGTACCTTAGTTTATAAATACGGGACGATTCTGTTTTTCAAGGGACGGTTGGCGACCCTATTCCTCACCCATGATTTCATTTATTATTTGTTTCATGCACCACAGTCGCTGGTAGGTTAACAAAGTGACCCGCCACGAAATATAATCCAATAAGTGCAGTGTTTGCTTCAGCACTTTGTTTGCAACACTTGCCCCCACTTTATCCTTCATATTGTACATTAAAAAATAGTCCATACTCGACCACCGGGTCAAAAAGTCTTCTTGAAGGAAGCTGATTTTTAAATCTCCTCTAAAATCTCCTCTCAGACGCTGACAGTGCAAACTTGGAGTCGGTCGTTGAAGGTATTCACAGTTTTTTTACTTGTTTGTACAATCATAAAGGGAAGTTCAAAAGTTCAAATACTGTTGCCCTCTCACACCTGCACAGCTGGTCAATCACCCAGTCAAATGGACAAGGCTTTATGGAGCAGCGGATGTATGTTTTTGATGTCTGCCAAACTGTAAAAGACAGAAGTGTTGAGTAATGCAACTACTATACCAATATACTGCAAAAAAAAAGGTTCTTTTATTTTATTTTAGTTTCAGGTATGGAGCTGACGCTTCAGCTGTTGGTGTTTGATAGGGACACGCCAACAACTGTCACATAACTCAGACATCTGTTAATGTCTCACTGTCTCTGCTCTCATGACCCTTGACCCACACAACACGTTTACCCTGCAGATAACCTCTCGCACATCCGTCTCCACTCACGTCGGCCCTGCTCCCTGCAGACCGGCAGCCCAAATGGAGTTTCTGCTCTTTTTTGTCAAGCCAAAAGTCCAACGTTCGCACACACTTCCATGACAACAAATGATTGTAGATGATACAGTTTAAGTTTGTCAAATTTTGAAAGAGCATTTGATTTACTTTATAAGGGTACAAGTAGTGAAGGGTGATGAACCCCTGCAGGAAGGTTTTCCCGTCTGCATGAACAGCAGGGGTCCCAGTGGAAGGCCCTGGGGGCTGGGAACACACTCCTTTTGTTTTTTTGACCTTTTTTTAGAGCCTTTGTGGAAAGTGAAAAGTAGATGGGCACCGATGCCTCGTTTCTTACACTTTTTTGCAAAAGAAAAGAAAAAACGAAAAGATTTGGGATAAAACAGTGTTTTTTACTAGTTCTCTCTCCGTACCTCGTCCTACTACACTTCTCTTATATATAATATTTAGGTTTAGCCCAAATCGAGCAGTGATGGAAACACAACTCGTGACCCAAAAACTGGGATGAGCAGGCATTGATAACGGATCGATGGATGATTTTAATTGGACTTTTAGGTTCTCTGTTCCTCTGCTGAGGCTGCTGCCCCCGCGACCCGGGAACGGATAAGCGGCGGTAGATGGATGGATGGATGGATGGATGGATGGATGGATGGATGGATGGATGGATGGATGGATGGATGGATGGATGGATGGATGGGTTCTCTGTTCTCTGGTAGCTGTTCCACAGGTGAGGTTCCCTGGTAGGATGTTCCTCAGGTGAGGTTCTCTGGTAACTGTTCTACAGATGTGGACCGTAGTAGTCAAACAGGGTCTCACCAAAAGTTTTTGTCCTAACTTGATGGTCCATGTGGGTGTGGGATGTAAACAGATGAGCCTCTACTTATCTATAATATATCTACAATGGCACTAAACATGTTTGTGCTTTAACTGCTCCAGATCTATCCTTCTTTCATCACTGCATTACAAGTCATAAAGAGTTCTTCCACACATGGGGAAAGTATTTTGACTTTTGTCTAATAAGTAATAGCAATTAGAATATTTTATTAATCTGATATTTGAGTTACTTCTGTACCCTTTTTTTCAGACCTGGTAAGGGCAGGACACAAAATTGAAAATTGTGAGGTTTTATCCATATTGAAGTGAATGTTTTGTCACATTCCAAACTCTGGATTTCTTCTTGTTACCTGAATGTTAGAAGAAATTTCATTTACAGTAAATCTGAAAATACAAATCTTATATATCGGGCTGTTCAACATAAACATTAAAATTGAATAATCTGGTGTCACTTGATGCTTTTAAAGCGGCACTATGTAACTTTTCCACCTTAATATCATATTTCCAGAGTCATTGTGATGGAACATCAACTTCCAACAGGTTTAATGAACCTCTGTCATGGTCTGAGGGGTCTGTATCTCCTTCACTGGCACTATGTAACTTTGAGGAGCATGGTAGGAACCCTGCCACACTAAAAAACTACACATTTTTACGGCTTTGACTGCTTTACGGCATACGTCACTTCCCCCTCCTTCCCAATTCGTAGTCGAGACGAAAATGGGCGGGGCTTGGAGCGCGGCTCCGCAGAAGTTGGTAACCCGTTGCTGTGTTGTAGCTTCAGCAGCTCCACATAACAGACGTGGGGAAAAGATCCTAATGGTTTAACTTTTCAACGGTTTCCTGCTCGGAGGCAGAACCACGGAGGCCGGCCAATTATCTGAGATAACAAATTAAAAGAGTAAAAGAGTCGTCGGCTCGGTTGGATCACGGCTGTAACGAGTCCGACCAAACATAACGTTCCTCAGTAAACAAACAAACACGAACACAGACGGGCGTCGGATCAAAACACGGGTTTATAAAACCACAAACAAACACTCACAGACCGGGGTCGGATCATTCAAACGGGTTTTATTCCCCACTTCTCCAGCTAAACGCAGTTGTTGGCCAGCTCTCTGTGATGCGATTAATTTTGTTGAGGAAAAAATATTAACTATTTGATTTGTAGCTGCAGAGGAAAAAAATAATCTCACGAGGAAAAGAAAATATTGCTCACGCCTCGGAGCCTCTTCAAAGCAGTCAAAAAAAAGAAAAGAAAAGTAAGAGTAATACAAAACATGTACTGTATGTTGTACTATTATACTAATTTATTGAAACACATGGCGAGTCAAACATTTACCAAATCAGCTGCCAAACACTCCTAAACAAGGTAGCCGGAGACGGTGGTTCTGCAGAACTGCGGCAGTAAATCCTTACTAAAGAGTGGAGCTCCGACGAGGAGCTCCATTCTTTAGTAGGGATTTCATATGGATCCAGACCGTTAATAATCATTATTTTCTCCATATACTGCTCCCTGGCTTCCTTGTTTAAGGTATCCCGGTAAATTCCAGTTCCTTTCCAGCAGTTTAACATCTTTTTTTTTGCGTTCCGTCTGTTCAATTGGTGAAACAGAAAAGCGTCCCGTCTTCTCTCAAAACAAATGCAGCAACGGGACAGGAGTTTTCCGGCAGTACACGCTGGTGCTCATGGGAAACGTAGTGTTCTTTCTGGTAAAGCACTACCGCTTTTGTCCAAAAGATGCCGCCAACTCAGAAAAGCTGAAAGTTACGTTGTGCTGCTTTAAGGTTCTTCTGAAAGACTTGGAAGCAAGTACAACTGGCTGTAGATGCTTTGACTGCTGATTTTGTTTGTGATCTGTATTTCTGATTTGTTTTTAACTGTTTTATTATTGTTTATTTGTGCAACTTTGTGTTTGTGCTGCTGCCTGTCTTGGCCAGGACTCTCTTGTAAAAGAGATTTTTAATCTCAACGAGACTTTTTTTTTCCTGGTTAAATAAAGGTTATAAAAACAGAGTTTGCAGAATGGAGTACGACACTGGAACCAGTTACAGAAGAAACGACAGGTTTCTTCTGATTTATTTAGCAGATTCATTCAGATTTTTCTGAATCATAGACATCCCCATCATAAAATAAGGATTTCATCAGCAGCTGCAAGATTATGATTCACCTATGAATCATAAATCTGTCAATGTTGAGTAGTTTCACAGCAAAAATGGGAAAAAGGAGTAGAAAAAGCAAAACAGCTGTGCATGGAGTTCAGCTGCGTACCTGTAAAACTGATGTTCATGTATATTCACTACAGTGGGCAGGAACATTTGGCATTCTACTTCAATCTGAACATTTGTACTCATCATAAATATAACGATCTCTCAGTCACGACACGAACCATCTCCACCTCTTTTTATGAAATATTCACTATTATCCATTCATAAACGTAATGTTTTTCACTCATGCTTGTTTGTGCACAAGTTTATCAATAGAAAACAGTTTTTTTCCAGCAGTTTTCCAGCATTTTTTTACTTTTTAATCTGATTTTAATTCATATCCAACTAGACACAGTGGCAATCTTCATTTACCCTTGTGTTGAACATCTGGTCATTCATTTAATATTATATTTAGATCCAAAACTCTGGAATGACTTGAATGTGTCGCTGAAATCAACATTATCTTTTACCTCCTTCAGAAAGTTATTAAAAAAGCATTTTATTCTGTCTTAACCTTCAACGTTTTTATCTTTAATGTAATCCAGATGTATCCATGTTCTCTTTTACGTTTATATTTATAATTTTTTTAATTTGCTGTACATTATCCTTGTTATTTCATCACAGTTGTTGATGGGAGTGGAACTCTCTACAAGCCCTTCGGGCTTCGTTCCCTCCATGCACTGTTTTTAAAAAAGATGTGTGCTAAATAAATAAATGAAATGAAATGAAACATGGGAGGTTGTGTGCAGTTGGTGCACATGTTCATCACATGCACTTATGTAGGGCTGCAGCTATTGAATATTTGGGTGATCGATTATTCCATTGAATATTCCATCGATTAATAGGATAAAACTTACTTTTGTATTATTAATAATAATAATAATAATAAGCTTTATTAAGGACACAGGGTCCATAGCACAACAGACAACAGACAAAGGGTACAAATAAGGATAAAATCCACAGTAATACATAAAGGCTGATATGCCAATGATTCCAGATTCTGGAGAAGAACCTGACTGAGCTCTGTGCAGGGTTAGTCAGTTTGAAAATTATATTGTTCCCAGAGTCCGACAACCTGCACATACATCTGTGCATAAGGTTACGCAGTACAGCAGTGCAGGTAGGCACACCGACACTGACAAACAGCTGACTTGCACTGCTCCAGCGTGGCACCTTGAGCAACAGCCTCATCCCATCATTGTAGGCTACATGAAGTTTCTGCATACTTATTAAAGCCCAATTATAAATATACAATAGAAAACAAGAAAGATTACTTGATTAAAAACAACCAATTTGTTTCTTTTATGAGAGGAGAAGAAGAAGACGAAGAGGACGTAAGTGAAAAGGAAGAAATAAGAAGAGCGAGGAATAAGAAGAACAACTAACAAGAAAATAAGTGAAAAGGTTAGTGTTCAATATCGCTACGTGTAATTTTTAATGTGCAACACCGGTGCATCGGCAAAAATAGTCCCCGGTAATTTACTTCCGTTGTGGCTTTTTTATTTGCGTTGTTTTTTTATTTTATTTGCAGCGGGGTTTCTTTATATTTGCGACGTTTCTTTTATTTGCAGCAGCGTTTCTTTTTGTTTTCAGCGTTTATTTTATTTGCTAAGCGTTTATTTTATTTGCAGCAGCGTTTGTTTCTGTTTGCAGCGTTACTTTTATTTTCAGCAATGGCGGGTCTCGGCCACCGTAGGTATCCGTATCTGTAGCGGCACGTGTGAATGTGACCATGACTCAGACTTGTCACTGACAAATATGTAAAGCAGTTGCAATGACTGCATTGTTCAAACCCAAAAAAAAAACAGAGACAAAAAAACGTTAGAGCCAATGACAGCGAGGGGAGACCTTCACTGTTATCATGTTTTTAGTTGGAGTCCCACCTCAGTTAGGCAGAAATTCTTTATCAGCTCCGAGCTTATCCAGCTGGGCAGGGACAATGTGTGGCAGGCACGGCAGATAACGGCCAGGCTCAACAGTCAGGCCAGAGGTGTGGTAATGAACGGGGAGGGTTTCGCTGAGCGTGAAGCTGGAGTCTGTTTGCAGGCCTGCGAGGATAGTTTACATACTGAAGCAGGTGACGGCGGCAGTCTCTGCGATAAAGTCTCTGTGCCGGTTACTGAGCCATGTGCTGCGTTTCTTGGATGGAGGAAAAAATCAGTTTTATCGCCGGCGCTTTGAATGTCCGTTGAGTTTGGCCGCGGGTTCATTTTGTTTGAGTCAGTGGTGATGGCAGCATTGTGAGCGAGTTCCTGTAAACTCATTCCCCTGATTAGAGAAGGGAGTTCCTGTGAACTCACTGATTAATGGAAAAAGTTAAGGCGTTTGAATAGGCTATCAGAGACATGATATGCTCTTGCAACAACATTTTTTTGTTTAAAGATACAAACACTAGCAGTATGCAAGACTCAAACAGAAGCAAAAAAAAAAAACTGTGACAATATTTCAAAAACATCAAATTAATAACAAACTAACTGGTTCGCAGGGGGGTACGTGAGCAGTTTCTGCCTAAATGAGAATGGACTTTTACAGCATTTAACACAAAAGCTAATGCCCTGCATTTGACCCCTTGAATTTAGCCTCAGTCAAAATATAACCCCAAAACTGCTGAACAGGAAACCAGTCACTTTCAGCTGGAGGAAAACTTGGCTTTCAACAAAAAACAGGCGCAGTTAGATATGTCCAAACTTTTAGTAGATAAAAAGTTACTTGCATGCTCAGATTTGAATATACAGGACTGTCTCAGAAAATTAGAATATTGTGATAAAGTTCTTTATTTTCTGTAATGCAATTAAAAAAACAAAAATGTCATACATTCTGGATTAATTATATATTATATATATATATATATATTATAAATATTGATGATATTGGCTTACAGTTTAAGATTAAGATTCCCAGAATATTCCAATTTTTTGAGATAGGATATTTGAGTTTTCTTAAGCTGTAAGCCATGATCAGCAATATTAAAATAATAAATGGCTTGCAATATTTCAGTTGATTTGTAATTAATCCAGAATGTATGACATTTTTGCAATACAGAAAATAAAGAACTCTATCACAATATTCTAATTTTCTGAGACAGCCCTGTATGAGTAAGTGTGTGAAAATGTTCAAAGCTGTGGTTTCATGGCTAACTCTCATCTCTCTCTTTCTCTCTCTCTTTATATATATATATATATATATATATATAAAGAGAGAGAGAAATATATATATATATATATATATATATATATATATATATATATATATATATATATATATATAAATATATATATATATATATATATATATATATATATATATATATATATATATATATATATATATATATATATATATATATATATATATATATATAAAGAGAGAGAGAAAGAGAGAGATGAGAGTTATATATATACATACATACATACACATTTTTTTCTTTCATATTTTATGACTAATGGCAGAAAGAGCCAGAGAGAGGGAGGGAGACAATCAGTGAGGAACTTTCCTGAATGGCCTGCAGGCCCCACCCAGCCCCGGCTCTGATTGGGCGAGTGCTCAGCAAATGAGTGGCTACCACTCAACTCCATTCATGAAAACTCAGCCTGAGGGAAGTTTGAAAGGAACCAGGAAGTGCATGTGTGTGCTGCCGAGTGGCGGGTCCTCCCCGTGTCTCACTTAGCAGACGCTACCATCATTTCCTCTTTCCAGTTCCACTCAGAACTGAACAAAAGAACTGCTCTGTCTCTCTCACGACACCATATTCTGACATTTTCCTCTCTTATTTTCAGTTATTATCAAGTGTTTTTCAAAAACACGTCCCATTTATGCTGCAGCGTGTTGATGAGCTGCACATTATCCCGTGTGTGGAGGGGCCTTGCAAACCTAAAGTTATATTTATAGAACAACTGGGTGGCATATGTATATATATATATATATATATATATATATATATATATATATATATATATATATATACATATATATATATATATATATCCAAGGCAAACAAATACAGCACTGTCTCTAAAAGGGCGCTTTGTCTCCATCTTTGTCTCCATCTTTAATCAGCCAGCC